>NW_019394196.1:0-198076 GCF_000648675.2 Cimex lectularius
CGGACCATGGACAATATGAACTTTTTTGTTCATTTTAGGGTGAAGAATCTACTGGAGAAGTTTGTAGCACGAGTAGCAATTCACCCTGTATATATATATAATTTTTTTTAAAATAAAGTAAAAATTTTCCTTGTTTTGTAAGTTTAAAATGAAAAAAATTACTTTTTACAATAAAAAATTAAATAAAAAAATAAACATTAATTCTTTCACCATCCAAAAATAATTATAAATCAAAATTTAATTTTCTTATAAAAACCACTTTTGTTTTCAATTTCATTGTGTTTTTTTAATAAGTAAAACGTTTCTGTAATGCATTTTTGAAAAGATAGTCACACATTAAAGTAGTTTTAAAAAATGGATTAATTAAATTATTGAAATATTAAAATATTAAAGCATTTGCCGTAGAGTAACAGGTGTAGATTAATCACTATGGATACGAAAATTACGAGCAAATGCAGTTGGATATACCAGCTACCCAGACAATGTCGTTTTCAAGTATTTATTTCTACTTAATTTTCATGATTAAGAGAAAATTTTAAAATTGTCTTTCTATTTTCGACGACAGGTTTTGTGAACAAGTCGTCAAATCTGAAATGGATGTTTGACGAATATTTGACTCACTCAACTATTTACCGTACTTGATACTTGGGATGGATGCTGTAGGAAAAGCAGGAGGCATTATTGAAGCAGGCAACATATCAAATCCGGCTAGGAAGAAATACGACCTGCAATATTACAAGACATTGACGAAGGAGCTTGTGAATGCCGGGACTCACATTTTAACCGTTAAAGTAAAAAGCCTATCCTTTAATAAAAGCATATTAGTTAACATTTATTTATAATACCAAATTTTAGGATATGGCAGGGCTTTTGAAGCCAAAAGCGGCTAAAATGTTAATTTCAGCTCTGAGGGACCAACACCCAAATGTTCCAATCCATGTACATACGACACAAGCGGAGATGGCGTGGCTTCAATGCTCGCTTGTGCCGAAGACGGTGCTGTTATAGTCGATGTGGCTGTGGATTCTGTCAGGCATCACATCGCAGCCTTCGATGGGCGCAGTAATTGCTTCGCTTCAAGGAACCCCATTAGACACAGGTTTGAAGCTGTAATTTGTGATCTTGTAGGTATCCAAGACTTCATTATAATATTTGTTGTAGGGATTAGTCTTAGGTTATTCAGCATACCGGGAACAAGCCAGAACGCTATACGCCCCTTTCGAATATACTGCAACCATGAAGTCGGGTAACGCGGATGTGTACCAGAATGAAATACCAGGCGGCCAGTACACAAACTTACAGTTTCAAGCGTTTTCGCTTGGTTAGGTGAAAAGTTTGAAACGTTGAAAAAGGCCTATGCTGAAGCCAATATCCTCGGTGACATAATAAAGGTGAATGAATCTTTTGGTTCGTTGTTTTTTGAACACATCATTTCATCCCTTGACCATTTTGAAGGTAAGCAAAATTGATAAACATTTTGAGGGTCTGTCCTGGCAAATATAACCCATTCAAGATGAAATGATTGTTTTCAACAATTGTATTTTTTTTATTTTTTTTTTTTTTTAATATTGTATTATATTTTCTTGCTTCTTTAGGTCAGACCATCATCAAAGGTGGTAGGCGACCTCGCACAGTTTATGTTACAAAATAAGTTGACCGCTGCAGATGTTACAAAAAAAGCTGGAGAACTGAAATAAGAATCAAGCTCGGAAGCAAGCCCGGCGATGCACTTGTGGTTTGATCTGCCATGAAAATGGAAACGATAGTGCAAGCACCAATTGGAGGCGCCGTAAATGCAATTGATGCCACAATCGGACAAAAAGTGAAAGGCAAATATTTGCTCGTTTCTATTAAAAAATAAAGCTGTTCTCCCTTACAATGTTATAAATGTTTACATTATTATTATTTTTCTATAATAATTAGCATTTCACAACTTATAATTATGCCGACCATTTTAATTTTTTATTTCTTTATTGTAGCTGTAAATTAAATTTCACTGAGTGCATAAATTTAACTTATGAACGTTGTACTTTATAACTTAAAAGGAAGTCCGATAACCTGGTTAAATCATTTCATAATCAACTTCTCATCAAACTGGATTCAATTTTTAAAGTACATAATTGCATATCCAAAGAAATTCTTGCCTTCTCTGGTGTACCTCACGGAGGCCACTTATCGCCTCTTCTGTTTAACATATACATCAATGACCTGAAAACGTTTTTCAAACTATTCAATCCCATTTACACTGTCTCAATCTCTAATTCGGTTTAAATTACGTTTACCAATTAAAACTGCAATGCCATCACTCACACTCATTCCATGCTTAATCTTGATTAAACACTTAATTAGTCATGACATCAGCCTTACATAATTTATTAAGGCTTTTATTAGGGCTTACCTATTATTTTTGTCAGGAAAATGTAATTCAACTCGCACTTCACCTAATATCACATGGAAATAAAATTAACTTTGGTATGGGACTTGGGAAGATATGCCAGAAAAGAATTTAACAAAGAATGATACTCTCAAAAATTGTTTTATTTTTATTGAAGGTACAAAAAAAAACATGGGATACTAATAATAAATAGTTAAAAGAAAGCAATTAAATCAGACTTAAAAATTACAAACAGACTTTTAATTGGAATGAATTTTTTTTCTTTTAAAATTACTCTTCCATTTTCTCATTTTTATCCTTTTTCTGCTTCAAAGCTGGAGCATTTGAATGAGTGATGGGAATTTCTCGAGAAGGATTCTCCTTGGAGATCTGAAAACGTGAATAATATGTTGTATTAATTTCATTTTTTACGTTTAAAATTGTTTAGATTTTAACGAGAAACTTACCAGCTTGGGTGCTTGGAGTGAAAGGACACCGTCGGAAGAAAGATTCGATTTGAGAGCGTTGACATCAACATCTTTGGGAATCCTGTATTTCCTCGTGAACTGTCTCGAGATAAAACCGTGCTCGTCCGATCGTTCTTCGTGCTTCCCATCAATGACAACCATATCGGTCTCGACTTTTACTTTAAGCTCTTCCGGCTTAAACTGCTGCACGTCCAAGTTGACTTTGAACCCATCCTTGTCAGAGACGATGGACGAAAGGCCAGAATCACCGGCAGCAAGGTTCCTCCATGGGCGGATGTAGCCGCAGCGTAGAGGATTAGACAACAACCTGCTTGGTCTCAAGTCATCGTCGAATAGACCGAGTCCAAAATGCTGGTCTCGCAAATCGCAGACTGGCCTACGATAATCGTCCAGCAGTTCGTTCAACAAAACTGGCAGCAATGACATCCTACNGTTCCACGTGAGGCAGAGCTTTTTATAGCTTAAATTCACTGATTTCGTGGTCCGCTTGCCCAATTAAGCTTTTTATAGCTTAAATTCACTGATTTGGTGGTCCGCTTGACCAATTAAGCTTTTTATAGCTTAAATTCACTAATTTCGTGGTTCGCTTGACCAATTAAGCTTTTTATAGCTTAAATTCACTGATTTCGTGGTCCGCTTGACCAATCAAGCTTTTTATAGCTTTTGTACCTCATCTAATTTGTATTTCGACCTTTTGACCAATTCCAATTACGGTTAAATTTTTTCCATTTTAATTTTGACTTTTCCATTTAAACATTCAACATTTTCTATTTTAATTTAAACTTTTCCATTTAACATTCAACTTTTTCCTAAACTTTTCCGTTTATTATTGAACTTTTCTATTTTAACTTCAATTTTTCCGTTTAACATTTAACTTTTTCCATTTTTATTTCGACTTTTCCATTTTAATTTAAACTTTATCATTATTATTACATTAATTCTTATATGTTTAGCGGTCATTATTGACCTATTTAATTTTTCGTATATTCTATTTATTATGGAACTTTTTCCATTTTAATTTAAACTGTTTCATTTAGTATTGAACTGTTTCCACTTTAATTTAAACCGTTTCCATTTCACATTCAACTTTTTCCTTTTAATTTCGGCTTTAATTTAACATTCAACTTTTTCCATTTTAATTTCGACTTTATTGTTTATTACATTAACTCTTATATGTTTAGCGGTCATAATTGACCTATTTAATTTTGTATCTTTTCTATTTATTATGGAACTTTTTCCATTTTAATTTAAACTTTTTCAGTTATTATTGTACTTAATTTAAACCTTTTCCATTTAACATTTAACTGTTTCCACTTTAATTTAAACCGTTTCCATTTAACAATCAACTTTTTCCTTTTAATTTCGACTTTCGTTTAATATTCTACTTTTTCCATTTTATTTTCGACATTTTTATTATTTATTCAATATCAAAATTTTTTTCGGAATTTCGACCTCTTTTCCAAATTAATTCAAACTTTTTCCTATGTATTTTAATCCTCGTAAAAATTGAAAAGCAGAATTTAACCTAGATTTTTCATAGGTAAAAGAAAAATAAGAAAAGTAAACAAAATACAGTATAATAAAATATCTTATTATAAATTAGTATAGGTAATAAAATAAACATAAAGATTGTTAAATAACAATTATAAAAATGTAATAGTAAAAATAATGTTTTTTAAGAAAAGAAAAAATTAAATTAATTTGGAAACGGACGAAAAGTTTTAATTGTTAAAAAGAAAAACTATCTTCTTTTGTTATTAGGTATAGATTGATTATTTAAAAAATTAATAATTAACAAGGAAAAATTTTTTTTCATATTATAGAAAAATATAAATATATTCGTTAACTGTTTTCATATCTGAAATTGTATTAATTTTAATTAGTATTTCTAATTTTCAATAAAACTTATTGCTTTAATTAACCAAGAAATGTATTTAAAAAAATCGTTACTCAGGTCAAAAGCTTAGAAGGAATTTAAAATTGTCGTCGGCATTTGTTTGTTTTTTTATTAAAATTAGGTCATTCATTAAAGTTATTTTTTTTCTGCATTTTTGGACGGTGAACTTTGTACTTAGGACGGAAAAACTTTGACAAAGGGCAAAAAACTTTGAATTCAAATCATGTCGGATGTGAAGTTCTGACACGTTTTTATGAATTGTTCTAATCTATCCTCCCTATTATTTTAACACTTTATAATCCTTTGTTTTATTTATAAATATATTTAACTAATGTCTATTGTTTTGAATGAGAAAACGATCAATTCAAAAAATGGCTTGGATTCAGATTTTGATTTGGTAACATTTCAGACATTTTAACTAAATAATTCCCATGCTTTTGGCTTTCTACAACATCAAATGTATTTTTTCAAGTATATTTAAATTTAAATTCAATTTAAAGATGAGAAATTAAACGGAAATATCGTTAAAACTGGGTGAAAAAGTCTAGAAAGGTCTAGAAGTGGGGAGGCCATTCTAGGCCTTTGAACAATCGATTACAGCTCAGCTATATAAATTCAGCCGGCTCGTCCCCACCATCATTTGTTCTTGTAACGGACAACCGAACACGTTTTTTAGTCAACAATTCGACTTTACAAACAACTTGAATATAAGCTAAAAGTGAGTAAACATTTTATTTTAAAATAGTTAAAGTTTATTATCAAATTGTAAAAATGTGTTTGTTCCTGTTTTAGAAATGTCGTTGCTGCCGGTTTTGTTGAACGAGCTGCTTGATGATTACCGCAGGCCTGTTTACGACTTAAGCGATCAGCATTTCGGTCTCGGTCTTTTGGACGATGACCTGAGACCTACCAGGCTGCTTAAGACTCCACTGAGATGCGGCTACGTCCGACCATGGAGGAACCTTTCTGCAGGGGATTCCGGACTCTCGTCCATCGTCTCGAACAAGGACGAGTTTAAAGTCAACTTAGACGTGCAGCAGTTCAAGCCGGAAGAGCTTAAAGTAAAAGTCGAGAATGACATGATTGTCGTCGATGCGAAGCACGAGGAAAGGTCGGACGAGCACGGCTTCATATCGAGACAGTTTACGAGGAAATACAAGATCCCGAAGGATGTAGACCTTAACGGTCTTAAATCGAATCTTTCTTCTGATGGTGTTCTCACACTCCAAGCTCCTAAGCTGGTAAGTTAATTATTCTCTAAAAAAAAATTTCCTTCAAAATTTTACCAATGTTGTTTTATCTGTATTCAGGTTACGAAGGAAAGCATGGGCCGTGAGATTCCCATAATCCACACCAATGCCCCAGCAGTGAAACAAAACAAAGAAAAAGCTCCTGAAAAAGAGAAACCTTCATCATAAAACTAATGAGAATTTTCAGACTGTTCCTTTTTATAAGTTTGTAAAAAAAAGTGTTCTCGATATTGTAATGTACCTATTGGTTTAGTATTAGTATTATCTTACTACTAAATAACACGACTGTCTTGTCTTCTTGTCTATCGTAATTATATTTAATGTAAATTTTGATTTAATTCACTTCTATTTCCTAGGACATTATGTATATATTAAGTTTGTAAACTTTAGTCTCTTACATCATAATTTATGTGTTTCGTATTATTTTGCAATGTAATAAATTTTGTTGAACTGTTTTTGTTTTTTTATTACAACTCTTGACCATTATTCAAACATAATTCAAACTTTTATCTTGGTATGAAATAAAAATAAATATCTTTAAATGTAAAAATCTATTTCAGTTGCAATAGTATTACACAAATTTTTGATCTTGGTATAATGTGATTAAAGAAACTTAACCACAACCCTGTTGTATGGTCATAACGATGTTAAACAATCTTAAATACATCTAAACTGCTATAGTTTTTTAATAAATGGTTTCAAATTTATTGTGGTTGCAATAGCGTTAAATAATTTTTATCTTAGTATGGCTGGATGAAGAAACTTACTTGTTACTGTTGTTCGACTTATGGTCAGCATCAGGGTAAAGCAAACTTACATATGTCCAAGTCTGTCATATGGTAAAACAAACTTAATATGTCTACACATTGACATAATTTTTTTAATAAATGGGTTCAAATTTATTTTAGTTAAAATAATGTTACACAATCTTGATCTTGGTATGCCTGGATGAAGAAACTTATTTAAATGTTGTTCAACATTTTTTAATAAATGATATCAAATTTATTTTAGTTGTAATAGTGTCACAGGAATAATCTTCATCTTGGTTTGGCTTTGTTGGACTTATTTATTTTAGTCATCACAGTAAAAAAAAACCAAATCATTGATTAATTTTTTAATAAATGGTTTCAAATTTATTTTAGTTGTACTAGTGTTACACAAATAATCTTGATCTTGGTATGGCTGGAGGGAGAAACTTGTTTAATTGTTACTGTCGTTCAACTTATTTATGGTCATCACAGTAAAAAAAAATTTCTGAAACCTACATCACACCCGACCGCATCTCACGATATCTGAATAACTATCAATTAACGGTCACTAACCTCTACACACATAAAAAAACTTAAATCATTGACTAATTTTTTAATAAATGGTTTCAAATTTATTTTAGTTGTAATAATGTTACAGGAATAATCTTCATCTTGGTTTGGCTTTGTTGGACTTGTCATCACAGTAAAAAAAACTTAAATCATTGACTAATTTTTTAATAAATGGTTTCAAATTTATTGTAGTTGTAATAGTGTTGCAGGAATAATCTTCATCTTGGTTTGACTTTGTTGGACTTATTTACAGTCATCATCACAGTAAAAAAAACTTAAATCATTGACTAATTTTTTAATAAATGGTTTCAAATTTATTTTAGTTGTAATAGTGTTACACAATTAATCTTGATCTTGGTATGGCGGATGGAGAAACTTGTTTAATTGTTACTGTTGTTCGACTTATTTATGGTCATCACAGTAAAAAAAAAACTTAAATCATTGACTAATTTTTTAATAAATGGTTTTAAATTTATTTTAATTGTAATAGTGTTACACGAATAATCTTGATCTTGGTATGCCTGAATGATGAAACTTAATTAATTGTTCGACTTATTTACGGTCATCATCAGGGTAAAACAATTGTAAATATATTAATGCATTGACATAATTTTGGCAATGTTGGGTCATCAATGAAATTTTAAACCATGGAGGATACAAAAAAATAATTTTTTAAACAATATACTAAGTAGAGACAATTTTATAAAGTTAATATAAATTTTGGCAATATTCACTTCATTTATCCGGGACAATGTGACAAATTCATGTATTAAATTAATATTTCTTGACTTTTAAGAAGCACTTTTAAAATTATTTTAGTTGTCAGTACTAAAAAATATATATTTCTTCATATCCATTCCAACGAATGTATTCAGTCGCTTTTATGAGCAAACAGGGTCATTTATCTCATGCATTTCTGTTTCATTTCTTGTGTTTAGAGGGATAACAAAGGATACTTTTTGGCCCAGAACATTTTTACTGCATACCGAACTGACAAAAACATAGATACTTGAGGCAATAGATTAAGAATAAGTCTCAGTCCAGTGAAATTGTATTCCAGGATAGAGTCATGCAAAATAGTTGATCACCAGGTTTGATCCGAAGTTCAATAAAACTATAAATAAAAAAATCAATTCAATTTTTTTTTATATCGAAAGTCTTGGATAAGATGAAAAAGTTAGTGTCATGAGCGGGATTCGAGGCCACGACTTTTGGCTGCTCTAGCCACTTGAACTATCATGACTTCATTCCACTGTGGCACCAACTCCTCTTCTCAACCTTTTGAATTTACCCTCTTTTTGCCATTTTTTGTGTTCGAATCCCACTCGTGACACTAACTTTTTCAACTCAATTGAGACCGTAGATAAAAGTCATTAATTCAAATAATTAATAATGGTCAATTATGACCACTAAACATGTATGGTTAAACAAATTGATATAAAATAATTTGGAAAAATAAATTTCAGGCTATGGTACAATAAATATAGTAAATAAAAGAGAGGTATAAACACATAAAGATAAAAACTTCTCAATAAACAATTATATGACAAAATGATATCAATAAGAAAGTCTGACCTATTTTTATTATCTTTTTTGAAAATCAGCACTACTTCTTTATATCAGTACTAAAGTTTAATAAACTACTATAATTAAATTTATAAAAACGGCCAGTACTTGGTTAACACAAAATAATTCAGTTTTATTCTGGGTAAATTAGTTAGGGCAGAAGGGAAATGACTAAAAATAAGCATTATAAAAGTTTTAAAGAATCCTCACATTCTTTGCAAAGAATCTCTTGCAATGTGTAAAATCCGAATGAAAAATCAATAATAATCAAAATTACAATTAATTAAGGTTTTTAGTTGAGATAAAAAAGTCAATGACACGAGCAGGATTCGAACCCACGATCTTCGGCTAGATACACCACTGCTCTACCACTTGAGCAGCGGCGTTCTAGCTGAAGATCGTGGGTTCGAATCCCGCTCGTGCCATTTACTTTTTTATCTCAACTAAAAACCTTAATTAATTGTAATATATTAATTGGTCAAGCAGACCACGAAATTAGTGAATTTAATAATCAAAATTTGCAAACAGGAAACAAAGATTTTTTACCTGCTTTCTCAAGAACTAGTATTTTTTGAGAAGAGCCTCTGTCGATGTATATTTTACAGTATATTTAACCAAAATAATTTCCATCTGAAAATGTACTAAACATTCCATCTTCTACCAAACAATTTTAAAACACTCGCGTAAAAATAATTTTCCACTTTCACACTTGATCAGAAATATTTATTTATCTTAACATCTACCTTGAAAAACCTAACTGTCATCGTTACTGTCCACTCCAGCGATGTCCGATGAGGGCACTATTCATGACAGAAGTAAATTTAATATTTTATTATATACCAAACTTTTTATTTATTTATTTCTTAACATAAACGACTAACCGTCTTTATTTTCTTGTTAATTTGAAACAATGCAAATGTTGAAATTTCTCTTTTATTTGTCTCCTGACTTTATGAGTACCTTAATTTTCTCCTTGAAGCACGCTCCAGAGATAATTCAAAGGAATCATTGATGTAATTATAATTTTGTGTACAAAAAATTAACGAATCGGCAAAGAATCATCTAGCATGATCAAATTGTATTAAACATTTTTTTAAATAATATAGTGTCATAATTAAGTTACCTGCAAATTTACAGCGAGTTTCCCAGGTTGAAATAAACTTAGAAAAATAAAATCAAGTTACCTTCTGAGCCTGGCATAATTAATGTGTATGATATATATAAAAAAGACACTTTTTTAATTAGTGAATTTTCCCCCTTGTTTTGGAAAAAAACGCACTAAGTTTCAAATTTATTTTTTTTTAGGCAAGATAACAATGCTTTTGAGAAATAAAATTAACAACAAAAACATCACTTTTAGTATTTAATACATTGTTTTTTTTATATTTATTTTATTCATATCTTATGTATCTCATATTTTACAACTGTTTATTATTATTGTTATTATTAATTTTACGACTTTTTTGTGTGTCTTCTCTCATGTCCAATACAAAATTGAGTGTTAATAATGTATAATCTCCTTTCACACTTTCAGCAAATGGTACAGCTTTGAATTCTAATGATAATAATATAATTAGAAAAATAATAATTAAGTAGGCACAGCCTACAATCGTCTAATTAATGTGATTGAGAGGCATAAATTTGAAAAGGGGGAAAATAAATGAAAATGTGTTAATTTATAGACAATTGTAGATTAGAGTGAATTGTTATAATAAGTAGCTTTTTTTATTTTAATTTTTTTTTAAGTGTTAGGTACTTTTTTTGTACTGATCCACACAAAAGTACTAAAAAGTAATAAACATGAGTGCCTCTCGAGTTTTTAAAATTCTTATTTTTATATTATTTTCTTTACTGAATAGTCAAGTTTTTTCCACAAATTTACATAATCATGATGAAAAGAGAATTAGACAAAAAAATAAATATTAAATGATTCCGTGATTGAAAAAGAAATAACAATAAAGACACTGATTACACCAATGTATAAAAAACATTACACTTATCGAACAAAATATTGACTCTTCATTCTGGGAAAATAATAGAAATAATATAATAATAATAATAATTTGACGCTCAAATTCGTAATAAGGTATAATGCTGATATCAATTTGTTGATAAAATATACAAACGGAGATTTAGCTAGTCTACAAAACTTTGTTCTACACAAGCTTTCACTCGTTTTTCGTATTCCCGTCGGTTTTCTTTGTATAATTGTGCCGCCATTGAATTCGCTGGTGAATTCGGGTTTGGATCGCTTAACAATGACTGTAAAAAATAAATAATGCAAAACAAACATGATTGTATCACAATACAAACAAATCCTCACCTGTATAGATGTTAATATCGCAGAAACGTCGTACGTTGGACTCCATCTATTTTGTAAAATATCTAAACAAATCCCGCCATCGGCGTAGACGTTGGGGTGAAACATTTTCGAGACAAATCGTACAGTCGGCGGTTTGTTGGGGTACTCTTCGGTAAATTCTATAGTTAACTTAAAAGTTCCATCTTCGAATGGTGTATCATGAGGACTAAAATAATAAAAACATATATAACAAACTACATTAGCTATCATTCTTCAAGAAAAAAAAAAAAAAAAAAAATACAAAACTGGCGAATGAACTACTCACCCAAAAATAACAGCATTCCATATCATAATGTTGTTATCTGTGGGAGCTCCACTGACTCCAGTAGGAGGATCTTCTTGCAATCTGTAAAAATGGAAAAAAGTAAAAATGAATAGAGGTTAATTATACATATTATCAAAACAAAATAAATCAACTGTACACAAAATTTACAATAAATCTTCAAATCTTTTTTATCTATATTTATATTGGCTGTGTTTCGGGTTTTAGTTTGAACAAAAACAACCAGGCTCAAATAAAGTTCAATTTAATGCATTCTTGAACTTCAGTCTCAAACTAAAATCCTACACATAGCATATTAATATTTACAATTACTTATATTTCATCAATAAATAAGATTATTCTTTTTATTATTATTACAAAATTATACTGTGGTATTATTTATGTAATAGGAAATAGTTTTAGTTTTACAGCCTTTATTTCATTTCTTGCCAATTACAAGGTAATTTCAGTAAATTTATTTACGTCAGTTGTTCAAAAATGGATGGGAAATTTTCAAATAAAGTAACTAGAATTTATATTATTATATTTGGGCAATTCTGATGTAACATCTAATTCAAATGTGTATTAAATAATTTACATAAACACATGCAAAATGCAAACATAAATATATTTCTAGATTACTATTATGTCAAATACACAGACCAATGATGATCAGAGACAAAATAAAAATTACAAGTTTATGATCTCAGACTTGACAACACATTTATTAGAAATTTTGATATTATCTAATTAATTAAATATGTATTGTTCAATGGTAGCGTAATACTAATGTCAGAGATGATAATTGTTTCTTTAATTAATTAAAATATTTATTGTTAAAAAATTAATGAATTATATAAGGCTAAGAATATTTAAAAGTATTGAAAAACATATATTCTAAGTTGTATCAGCCCCTACCCCCTGGCCAAAGATTATTCAACAAACATGAGTCATCCAGCATCCGTCCAAATAAGGGGTTCTGTTTATGTAGAAGTGCAGTTCAATTTCATATGACACAGGGACCATGAAGATTTCATTTTACTTTATAATTTTGCTGATTTTCATTCATATCAGTAAATACAAACAACCCTGTTTTTTTTTGTTTTTTTCAATTAGTATTTATTGGAGTTTATTTTGAATGTATTTGTTCAAATAAATTTTATTTTTAATGACTTCAGCAAATGATGACGATTGAAAAATTCATTTTTCTCATGCATTCATTCTTTTATTAATACTTATTTTATTTTTATTAATACTTTTTATTTATTTATTTTTTAATGACATCCACTTATCGACTTGGTTCAAAGGTAGTATTTTTACTTAATAGAAGAAAATTACAAAACTAAAACAGAGCCAGAAACTGAAAAACTTCCATAAAATAATTATTAATTCCATAAAAATAATATAATAAATAATAAACAATGTGTACACATATATTGGGAATAATTGTTATGTTCAATGCAGTTGAGTGTATTTGACAATGTTGACATACACCTTCATAAATTAGTGTACATAAAAAATGAATTAATCTACTACACTGATGAACAAACCAGCAAAGACTCCATCCAAGAATCCATTGCTGATTTGATCGGACATGTACGAATGAAATTTCACTTTTTTTGTAAATAAAAACACCCAATACAAAAGACCACTAAAATGACTTTGCCAACAGGTTTCCCTTTCTTTTGTTCGGACTTTACACATCCAATTAAAGATTATCGATACAACATAAAATGTTTTCAACATACTCAATCACAACTCTTATTATTGAATTTGCGTAATAAATGTTTTATATAATTCAATCAAAACTGTGTGAAGTATCCCTGCTAACTTTCAGGGAAAAACGTCAATTGGGAAGAAGGTTCAACCTGAAAGGTGCAAAAAAATATGGAAAAAATGTTTTCTGGGCTTTTCAATTTGCTTTTACATATTTAAATCTTGCATTAGAATTTATATATGTAACATAGAATTATATATATAAAATTATTAACAAAACTTCAATTAGTGATATATTTCTGATTATAAAACATATCTTTTTGAACAATTTTTAAATTATAATGAATTTCGATTAATTAATTTTTAATTAAGGTTTTGGTTGAGATAAAAAAGTCAGTGTCATGAGCAGGATTCGAACCCACGACCTTCGGCTAAATACACCGCTGTGCTCTACCACTTGAGCTATCGTGACTTCGATCCACTCCGACACCAACTTCCCATCTCAACCACACCTTTCGAATTTTTTTTTTTTTTTTTTTTTTTTTTTTGTAATATATTTGATTCTTGGCAACAAATGAAATGGTCACGGAGAGCTTTAGTGAAGTATACTTTTTTTTGTTTATGTTATCATATTACTGATGACTTCAAAATTATACTTCATTTTGCTTATTACAACTATTAGGTTTCGTGGTCCTATTGACCAAATAAATTCTTTTCAATTAATTAATCTTTAATTAAGGTTTTGGTTGGGATAAAAAATTCAGCGTCAAGAGTGGGATTCCTTGTCCAGATAGTTTGAGGTAAAGTTTTGTACAGTGTTAATTTGTTCTTTAGTCACCTGCTTTTGGTCCTACAAGTCTGCATAAGTTGTCCAAATCGTCTATTTAGTTCTTGATGTTTATGTCTTATGAGAGAGTTCCACATCAGTGTCTTAGTGTAGCACTAAGTATTTTACCTGTGATGTTAGTGTTCCTTGTTGTTAATGTACATGTGAGCAAAGTTGTTTGTTCAAAGTTAACATAATTTGGTTATTAAAATCATTATATTTCATGGTCTGATTGATCAAGTAACTTCTTTCAATTAATTAATCTTTATGTAAGGTATTGGTTGAGATGAAAAAGTAAGTGTCACCAGCGGGATCTGAACTCCCTTTGGCTTAGACTGTGGGTTCGAATCTCGCTCGTGACACTTATTTTTTCATTTCAACCAATACCTTATATAAAGATTAATTAATTGAAATAATATTGTCCTCGTTTATCTTCCTGAGTTTGGACTATTCTATACTGAGCTCCTGTATATTGGAGGTGGCGTAGGCCCATGAGTGAGGTGCATATGCGATACAAGAGTATCTAGATGACTCTCCTAGCAATTAGATTGTCATCTCCCCTCCATCTCTTCTCGATCCTCTCCTAAATGTTTTAAAGGCCCAGATGTTTTACTCTGTCATAGTTTTATAATGGACGAGTTAGAAGGTCGTATAGCAATTGCAACACATTTTCTTTTTTTTAACTTTATCTGCATACTAATAGTCACTTTGCCCTAAAGCATGGGATATATTTGAACTAATAAAATTAGTTTGTTATTTCACTTCTGTCCATTTTTTATAAGTATAAAAAAGAGGAGTATGAAAACAAGATACAGACAGAGTGATCTGCTTGATAGCGACTGAATTGTGGGAATGACATTCTGCACAATGTCCCGTCAGGTGCCTTCATACAGAAAAAGTATCCCAAGTGACTAAAAATTGGAATCTCGTACCGGTCAACTTTCAGTCCCTCTGTCTGAATGAGAGGGTTTGCCCCTATGTTTCCTCCATCTTCTTGATACCGGTCTATCAGACTGCCTCCGTGAGAACCGGGCCTTAGATTGATTATAAAAGGGATAAAATTGCTGTATCGTCTGCATAGATTGTAAGGATGGTGTTGGGATGTATTGGCATAAAGGATTTAAGTATTAAAAGATCTGTGAAGATAATATGTAAAGAATACACAGAAAAAACCCACAATTTTTAAATGAAAACGTTGATGTTAATGTTTAACACCAAATAAAGATAATAAATAATACATTTTCCTTAATGAAAGTTCATGGGGAACGAAGTAGCCGAGTGGTCAGTGTATCAGACTCTGAGCTCATAGACCCTGTGGTCATGGGTTCAATACCCGCGCCGTTGCCCCTGGCATCCCCTTGTACGTTGCGACCAATAAGAAAAAAACCTTGCCCTAATGGCAAAGGTACAGGTTAAAAACACCAGAAGTCCCCAAAAATTCAATTCATACAATTCATCATATTCTCTGGCTAATATTGAAAAATGAAAAAAGTTCAATATTATTATCATAATGATAAAACATGGTTGTAAAATCTGTTAAATAATTTAAAGAGTGCCATATTATTATTATTATTATTTTAAAGTGCCAAAAATGATTAGATAACTAGAAACAATACATGACTGATTTTTTTTTTACGTCAGTGCTAACAACATTACTTACAACAGCCAAACTGTCAGGCTCTATATTATGTATCAACAAAGATAATTATTAAATACATAGAAGGATGTTACACCAAATCAAAAAGATTAAAACATTGAATATTTGGATGCACACATGGATGTAAAACCTGTAAAGAAATTTAAATAAATGCCATAATTATTTAGAAATCGTGAGATGAGGTCTGGTGTGATGTAGGTTTCAGAAAAACATTTTCTTTATCGTGCCAACGTTTCGATCTTTATTGAGATCATCTTCAGGGCTCAATAAAGATCGAAACGTTGGCACAATAAAGAAAATGTTTTTCTGAAACCTACATCACACCAGACCGCATCTCACGATTTCTAAATACTTATCGATTAACAGTTACTAATCACCACAAAATGCGATAATTTTTTTCATTGAACAATTGAACACCAGCATAAAACTGCAAAAAGCAAAAGCATTAAATACTACACATGGAATACAAGAATGATTTTAAATTTTTTTGTCAGTGCCAAGTGATACAAAGGGCCAAGGTTTGATATGCATAAATGAAGCTAATATAGTTATTATACATTAGCTGTTGTACCAATTATTCAATCAACAAGAAGGAAATAATACATGATTGAATACGTGGATGTATGGATGCAAAACCTGTAAAGACATTTAAACAACAATGACGACAGTACAAAAAGCAAAAGTACATTTTAATAAAAGAAATTTTATAATAGATATATTTTTTATAGCAGGGCCAATTTGGCATAGAATATTGTTACGAGGTGTTGTTGTTGACTTTTGCAAATTTTGATGAATGAAAATGAATGTATCAGTTATAAATGTGACCAGGGCAGTATGGTGAGTGTTCAAGGTTATCAATCGGTTGCGGTACTTGCACTGTCCGGAGAACCGATACAGTGGTGATCGACATGGAGTTATTGTCAAAATCCCTTTTCCACCCCATTTTCTTTTAATAGCCAAAAGGAAAGAGAACCTTGAAATCGATAAAAGGGACTTCGACCTTCGGGTCGAGACAAACGTTACGAAAACAACTATTTTTACTCCCGCTGTGTCACTGCGGATCGGGAACAAATTGCATGCCGTTCTTGATAATAGTCTAAACGGAAAATGAAGAAAAGGTTTTTCCGGTTTATCGTCGAGGAAAGCCGGAATGGAAGAAGAGAAAAGGGATTTTTGTACGTGGCGTTGTTTTGGGATTTCTACCTCGGAGGATTGCACAACGGTGCTGGGGGGAAAAATGTACAAAACGCCTCTCCCATCAATGAAACCGTGGAAAAAGGACACGACTGTCCCCTTCAAGCTGAAAGTGAACTGTATTGAAAATAATCGACTCACCGTTTAAAATCTCTCATTAATCGCCGTCTGGCAGGTGTAGACATAATTAGGTATTAAAAATGTGATTATTGATACTGTGTGGAATTTTGTTACTTTCTTTTGACACTAGGGATTTGTCCACTCCGGCGAATTTCAAACGGAATCTCGATCAATTTTGCCTGTTTTTCTAGTTGCAATTTTTTGGTGCTAGGTGGATACCCGAGGGAGAAAAACAAAAAGGTCTACTTCCTAACCTCGGCGAAGACGAAGCTTTCAGCAAAATAAATTCTCATATTGGGCCGGCAGGCGTGCCAACGGAGCTGGACACCTTCGCCGAATCGGCCCCTTATTGGAAAATCCGGTCCTTCCATTTAGGAAAAACTGCCCATTTTCAAATACATAATTATTATATTTTCTTTTTAAAGGATGATCGAGTGAATACGAAAGAGAAAATATTATTGAACATATGTTTTCCCTCTTTGAGAGAAAATTTGACGCTCCGGTCGGTTTTTTTCTCCCCACCCCCAGCTATGAACCAATTACAACAATACGATTCATTTTTAATTATAAAAATATCTCTATGGAAAAATGTTGAAAGTTCTTTAAAAACTTGCGCCCCCTCCACGATTTTGTTACACCACTCGGAAGCTCCAATATACAATATTTGTACATATTTAACGGGAAAGATCACAAATTTACTTATTTGCAGGTAATAGCCAGCCCACTTTATTTAAATAATTACACGAAAGACAAAATTTAAGACATGAAAAACATTGAAATATTAATCACTGACAATAATTCCCTAATTTCGTGGTCCGCTTGACCAATTAATATATTACAATTAATTAAGGTTTTTAGTTGAGATAAAAAAGTCAATGGCACGAGCGGGATTCGAACCCACGATCTTTGGCTAGATACGCAGCTGCTCTACCACTTGAGCTATCATGACCTCGATCCACTCGGTCACCAACTTCCCATTTCAAAATTCAAAAGGTGGGGTTGAGATGGGAAGTTGGTGTCCGAGTGGATCGAGGTCAAGTGGTAGAGGAGCGGTGTATCTAGCCGAAGATCGTGGGTTCGAATCCCGCTCGTGCCATTGACTTTTTTATCTCAACTAAAAACCTTAATTAATTGACAATAATATAATTAATAATTTTTAGAGATTTCCTACCTAACAATGATTTGTGGGCGATAAATTCAACAATAAATATATTTGTGTGGTGATTAGTGACCGTTAATCGATATTTATTTTGCATTGTATAAATTCACTTTTCCACATCCAAAATGTAATTGTTATATGTAAACAATGTTTGTAAATCCCAGGCCCTGAAGATGATCTCAATAAAGATCGAAACATTGGCACGATAAAGAAAATGTTTTTCTGAAACCTACATCACCCAGACTGCATCTCACGATTTCTAAATAAATAAATATATTTGTGTGGTGTTTAGTGACTGTTAATTAATGATTATTTGGAGATCATGAGATGCATCTGGTGTGATGCAGGTTTTGAAAAACTTTTTTTTATCGTGCCAATGTTTCGATCTTTATTGAGATCATCTTCAGGGCTCAAAGTGTTTGTTTTCTGTGTAGATGTGCCATTATTGTGTTGAGAGTGCCCTCCCAACACGACACTCAATAATGACACATCTACACAGAAAACAAACACTTTGAGCTCTGAAGACGATCTCAACAAAGATTGAAACGTTGGCACGACAAAGAAAATGTTTTTCTAAGCCTACGAAACACCGGACCGATCTCGAAATAATAATAAATATATTTTTTCTTTAATTGTGCAATTAAATTGACTGAATTCAGTTGTCCAGCACCCAATTTACTACCTAACAATGAGTTGTGGTCAATTCTATATTCAACAATAGTTAGTTATATTTGTGTTCTTTAGTTATTGTGATTAAATAATTATAACTTTTTTTTATACATTGTTGTACATACATACATGTTTTTATTGTAGAATTGTACTTCTAATTGTAATGCATATTTTTCTTATTTTGCTTTTACTTTTTAATTGGTTTGTTTTCAAATTCAGTTTATATGCTTTACATAGTAGTCACATTCATTCTTGTATCAACATGGATTTTGACAATGTAGAAGCACTAATTTAAACAATAAAATTGCTCTTGTTGAGGGGCAAATTTTGTCTTTTTGGATTAAAAATTAATTGAAAAAAATAACAATCACAATTCTCAAAATGAATAAAATACGAATAAAGAACACCGTGCTAAAAGTAGACAACAGATCACAAGAATCTAAGGCATGACAGCAACTGTGCAAAATGGTGTTTAACAAGGAAGTGTTCTTGGCCCAATTGTTTAAACTTAACTCACCTTGGTATATTTTTTCATATACAATTGGTTTTTAACCTTATATTGGAAAGTTTGAAATGATACATTTTAAAAAATGGAACCCTTTACTAAACATCTTAACACTTCAAAGTTTAAATTTCCTTTCCACCAAATACAATTAAACCTCAGAAAGCAATTAAAAATCCATAGATAATGAAAAAAGTTTGAAAATCCTTTAATTGTAGTTTTTGTGAAAAACGACTACAATAAGTAGTAATACGAATATAAATAATTGTGTAATTAACATTAATTTCAAAGTGGTTGTAAACAATGAAAAACTGAACAATTCTGTTAGTAGTAACTTATACCTAAATAATACATAATACCACAATGTATAAATTAAAAAAGAAGTTCTGTATATTAAAAAAAAAACATATTTATGATAACAATGGTCTTGTTTAATACTATACTAATGTCTGTTATTTAATAACATATTCCAATAGTTGTTTAACATTGTAAAATAGCAGTTAGTATTAGAAATTGAAAATTTTACTTTAAAAAAATAAAAAATATTATTGCTATTGTTTTCTTGATCCTTCATCTCATATTTATCTTTACTTCCACTTTTATTGTTTTCAAGTAGGTCATTTTGCAAAGTTTCAAATTTGCATGTTCAGGAAAGTATCTGTCTATTTATTCTTACGTATAGTGTCTTAGTAGTACTATAAAATAATTAATTCTTTTGTTTCAGATTCAGCAGAATGTGAGAGATCATTCAATTGTTGAAGATATTCCTCTTGATTTTCACTTTCATTGTTTTCAGGCAGGCCATGTTGATTTTCATATTCAGCAGAATGTGAGAGATTACTTACTTGTTCCTGATATTCTTCTTGATTTTCACTTTCATTGATTTCAGGCAGGCCAGTTTGAATCTGCGATGTAAGGAGAGAATTTTTCTTTTTCTTCTTCTTAGATTTATTCTTTAAAATGGTGCCAGAGGTATTGAGTTCTTTTGTTTCAGGTTGATTTTCATATTCGGCAGAATGTAAGAGATCACTTACTTGTTCCTGATATTCTTCTTGATTTTCACTTTCATTGATTTCAGGCAGGCCAGTTTGGATCTGTGATTTAAGGAGAGAATTTTTCTTTTTCTTAGATTTATTCTTTAAAATGGTGCCAGAAGTATTGAGTTCTTTTGTTTCAGGTTGATTTTCATATTCAGCAGAATGTGAGAAATCATTTACTTGTTCCTGATATTTTTCTCGATTTTCACTTTCATTGTTTTCAGGCAGACCGTGTTGAATCTCTGATTTAAGGAGAGAATCTTTCTTTTTCTTCTTCTTAGATTTATTCTTTAAAATGGTGCCAGAAATATTAAGTTCTTTTGTTTCAGGTTTATTTTCACTTGATTTATTTATACTAGTTTCTTTGAACGTTTGGTTTAAATCATTTGAATCTTTTTTACCTAACTTTTCTATATGCACTTTTAGAGTTTGTAATTTAAGCGAAACAGATGATATTTTTGATTTTATGTCCGGTTCTAACTGAGTGGTAACATCGGTTTTAGTAGTATCAGCAGGGATATTCTGACAAGTCAAGAGCGCAATGTGAACACTTTGGTGAAGTGCAGATCTTAAGATGGCATCCAAATGAGGCTGCTCGCTGAAGAGTACAACTCCGCAAAAATTACATTCGGATACCTTGATGACGCTTTGACCATCAACCAAAGCCAACTTGTAGTATCTGTTGTGGTCTGTATCAAAAAGTATATGGCTTTCCCAATCCTCCTTGCTCTGTGAGTAATAATTGCAAATGCCGCAGTAAAATCCTTTTATATTGAGTTTATTCTTGTCAATACTATCTTTCATCTTGTTAAACATGTCAATCCACAACTCCGACTGAGTTATTTCGTCCTCTTTATCACACCATTCTGGTTCTTGAATTGTCTCCTTTTCCAACTGGCATTTGTCAATTGTGCTTTTTTTCATTTTAAACATTTTTATGAAATCTGTAACCGAAAAGAGCAAATTTTCAGCCTCCTCAATGACATATAAGGGAATTTCCATTTTGTATTTATCTATGCAATATGGCAACATTTCTTGTAAATTGAATCTCAAAAAACTAGATAACTTTGTGAATAAATCAATTGCATGATTGTTTTCTTTCTTTTCCATGTCCATAGTTTCCCTGCAACACAAAATTAAGTTCAACTTGAAAACAATAATAAAACACTTGTTAGAGGTTTATTATAATTTTATATATGAAAATAATTAAAAATAATGAAAAAAAAGAGAATATTATAATTCTGTTTATTTACAATTAATTATTTATTACAAATAAAAATAATATCAAGAACTAGATTGTAAAAATGTCTTGTTTTATATTTGCAAAAATTGCTCATTCACCATTGCGAGTTTGTTCATGATGGCAATACTATTGACACTTAGGATACTTTTGGAGGTAAATAATAAACAAGGGATGATCGAACCGCTGAACAAAAAACTGGAGGATCACACAAAACCATCACATTTTCCATATGAAACTGTTTATTTTATATAAACAAGCAGCTTGTTTTCCAACTTGAAAATACAAAAGTTTATTTTGACTGTATTACAAAATTGTCACTATAACAATAACAAAATAAAGGAATTTTGGTTCTAATTTGTACATTATTATTTGAGTTATTAATTATTAAAACAAGATCAATTGTTTTAAAGTTAATCTAATTAATGTAAAAGAGATAATTTATAAGATCAGAAACAATCGACTTATTTACACTCACATCTCTCTATCAAAACAAGAAAGCTTTTTTTTTAATTTTAATAAATAATTTTATATAACCATTTGATTGAACAAATAATAATAATAATAATAATAATAAAATCGTAAAGCACAGTTGGAAAAGCGTAAGTTTATTTAAACCCAAACAAATCTGAAAAAAATGCAACAATAAAAAAAACAAGAATCAAGAAACTTTCTTTTTAGTTTTAAATAATTAAACAAAACTCTACATAATTTTTCTTATGATTTTTATTTATGTAGATTGACGATCAAGGGAGATATGGTCTGGATGCTGCATATAAAGTGTTTTTATTATTTCCCTATTTCCGAAAACCCCTAAATTACATTTCTGACACTCTATGACTTCTTCGTCTGTGTTAATTGGGTGCGAGTGGAAGTGGCTTACCCATTCAAATTGACATGAGAAATCAATATCACATTTTAAACACAGCCCTTTGAAATTCCGAATATTACTCGAATATTGTTTCACTTTTAATAAATCGAAGAATTTTGGATTTATTTGCTCACGGGGGTTTTCGGTTATTTCCTGACGGGGAAATGAGGAATTATGAGTGCTTGGGCCATTAAGGCTCGTGGTCGAAGAGTAATGGGCAGGGGAATGAGAGAACTCCAAACACTTCTCCTCAGACTGTTGGGCGTTTTTTGTTTGTTTGCTTTTTTTCGATTTGTTACTCCCTGTCGAATGTTCCGGATGGCATATTTTCATGTGATATTCCATATAATCTCCAGCATCTTTCTTGAATGACAAGAGAGAGAATTTGCAAAATTGGCACTGGTGGAGAATATTAGCAGTCTTGTGAACGATATTTTGGCAGTGGTTATCCCAGTCAGGTTTCTTTTCGAACGCCATCCCACAAGGTTTACAATAATACCCTTCACTGTCCTTTTGTGAACTGAGTGTTCTATTGAGATTCTGAAATTGCAATGCTAGTTGTTGTGACTTTTCCTGGTTAAAGTTAACATTGTTTGGAGTTTTCGTTTTTTTTAAATTGCCGGTTTGCTGTTTGTTTTTGAACTCTTTTTCTTTAAAGTCAAATTCTTTTTTTATTTCAACTCGATTTTCTGACTCTTTCGATTGTGATATACAACTACCAGCACTATTTTTCGACTTACTGTTTTTGATCAATTTTTTTTCTTTATTCTGAGATGTACCTTTTTCTATAATGGAACGTTGGGAGTAAGAAGTAGCTTTATCAACTATTTCATTATTTGTCAAATTTGAGTTATTTGGTACAGAATAAATCTCAGCCTTTAAATTCAGTCCAAAGGAATGGATGTCAATATTTCTATTAGTGTTATTAGAAGAGTTAGTGGAATCTTTGGAAGTCATGATCACACCGTGAATACGTTGATGAATAGAAGACTTGAATATAGCATCTAAATGGGGCACCTCGCTGAAAAGTTCCACACCGCAAAAATGACATTGTGAGGTTTTAATGGCGCATTTTGCTTCCTCTAAAGCTAGATCATAGATTCTGATGTGGTTTCTATCAACAAAATGCTTTTTCCATTCTTCCTTGCTGAGTGAATAATAATTGCAGAGGCCGCAGTAAAATCCTTTTTTTCCAAGTTTACCGGTATTCTTGTTGATACTATTTTGCATCTCTTTAAACATGTCAATCCACATCTCAGACACCACTGTTTGGTCCAGTTCCATACCATAATCAGTCTGCTTGTTTTTCTCATTTGTCCAACTCTCAGGCTCCTTAATGTTGTCCTGATCTATCCACAATGCAGGCTTGTTAATTTTATCTACTTTAGGCTCAGTAGCATCGCATTTTTTAAATGCATTTATGAAATCTGTAACCGAAGAGACTAAGTTTTCAATTTCGTCGAAGACAATCCGAGGGATTTCTATCCCATATTTATCTGTACTATTTGGCAAAATTTCTTGTAAACTGAACCTCAAAAAACTAGACAATTTCAAGAACAAATCAATGGCATGTTTGCTTTCTTGTTTTTGTGAATCCATTGCTCTCCTGAAACACAAAATTAAATACAACTTGAAAATAATAATAAAAGTAAAACAGTAAATGTAATAAGTTATTTTCTGTGTTTTTACTAATATAAAAATGTATCATTTGAAATTTTTTAAGTCCTTGTACACAACCTTATTACAACCAATTATCTTTACAATTGCATACACTGACCGTGTTCCGCAGCATATATTATTCCTAATGAAGTTCCATGAGATTTTGTGAAGAAAACTTGTGATTTGCCACATTCTTTATTAGAAGTAAAAACAGATTAAAAACAAGGAGTAAGTAGTGGAATTTTATTAGTTGCATTAGTTGGAGGTCCGAAGTTATCAAATGTACTCTATATATGCTGCACGTGCTTTTAATCAGTTTTGCAGAGATAAAATTTAGAGATTCGTAATTCTTATCAGTCAGCAGTGTTTTGGACATGTTGAATTCTGGCAATTGTTATCAGTTCACTGTTTTGTGGTCGTTGTTTAATTATTAAATAATTTGCATGCCACTACTTTTGGATTGATGGATGCCCAAAAGCAACATAATAAAATTTTTTGTTATGCGTTTCTAAAATTGAAACCAGAATGAAGAAGGCTGGTGCCCCCGAAATCGATATTGCTTTAATAAAATGATGTTGAAATGGTTTTATGCTCCTGAAAAACACCTTAAAATATCTTAAAATAAGCGAACAACCATGAAGGAAGAAGAGAAGAATCAATTTTGTCATGAATTTTTCAGTAATCCAAGATAATTTCGCTATAAAATTGATAATTTTCTGGACAATTGTTACCACATTTTAATTTACCAAAGTTTGCAGCCTGTTTTTGCATTTTGAGCTTCTTTTATGTATCATGGCTATTGACATTTAATGGTCAACAGCTCTATATACACAGGTTATGCCTCAACATACTTATATCCTTGACAGGTCACAAAAGAACACTTGAATACTGAAAATGTATTTTCCCTTAAGCAGTGGTATCATATAATACAAATTCTGACTGAAATATGGCTAAAAAATAATGTATTTTCAGTTATAATATTCGTATTAGTGATTCATATAAATTTTTGAATACTTATGTTTTTATACAAAAACTTTCATAAAAATTTAGCAAGTTTAAACTTTATAACATATGATGCAGTCTCGACATCCAATGAGGTAGTCGCTACCTAATAAAACTTAGAAAAAAAAAAAAAAATTCGAAGCACCTTAAATTGCTCTCTACTCTTCAGCATCGTCTTTGTTATCAGTTGATAAATATCCTTTTTCATAGGTATTATAATGATAGCTCAAAATGAAAATTATTTATCATATTTGAAATTACTTTCTTACTATAAAATAATTCACTACTTTCGTGGTCCGCTTGATCAATTAATACATGACAATTAATTAAGGTTTTTAGTTGATGAGAAAAAATTAATGGCACGAGAGGGATTCGAACCCACGACCTTTGTCTAGATCCGCCGCTGCTCTACCACCAGAGCTATTGTGATCGTATTCGAATCCCTCTCGTGCCATTAACTTGTTTTCATCTCAATTAAAAACCTTAATTAATTGTCATGTATTAATTGGTCAAGCGGACCACGAAAGTAGTGAATCAATGATTTAAAAATGAAATACACTTCACTAAAGTTCTCCGTCGCCATTTCAATTGTCGTCGTGAATCCTAACTGATTACACGACATTTGAAAAATGGCAAACTCATAAGGTGGGGTTGAGATGGGGAGTTGATGTCCGAGTGGATCGAGGTCACGATAGCTCAGGTGGTAGAGCAGCGGCGTATCTAGCCGAAGGTCGTGGGTTCGAATCCCTCTCGTGCCATTAACTTTTTTCATCTCAACTAAAAACCTTAATTAATTTACTATACAATGTTGATTCATCTCAAACCACATCTAAACAATATTTGTTCTTGGTAGTATTAGTTATAAGCTTTATTAATATTACTCAATTTTAATTGGACACCAGCTGAGGTCTTTATTCTTGAATTTGCCACATCTTCTAGCACTTTTATTATTTTTTAATGTGGATAACTTTATTGGACATTAGTTACATAGAGATAAATAATGAAAAATATATACATAACATTTAACACTAATTGACATGAAACTTGTGAAAAGGACCCAGTAGCTGTCCTCTGCTTGGATTTACTTATTTATACAGCAAGGTCAGCATGTCTCCTTTTCAGCCTTCTAAGTTCACACGTCGGCGGCAAAGACTGAACATTTAGTTAAGACTGAATTCGAGTGTTCAGTTATATGTTTTAGACATTTTTACATAAGCTTCTTTCACAACTTCGGTGACATATGGTATATTTACACCAAGGTGAATTATAGAGTTCCTAATATAGTACGGCACATCATCTGCAAAATTCGATTTTGGCGGACTTGTAGTCTTTTTAATTGTAAGTCACTTGCAGACCCCATCAAAAGGTGATGCACATTGTCAACTGGGGCGGAGAAGTGTAAAACCTTTTGTTGAAGAGTGAAAGTGAAAAACTCTGGTAAAGAGCGAGCTTTAGAAGATGGGTTTGCCCCAAAAATCATTTAATAAAATCGCTGATGTTTTGAATATGTTAATCTTTTTATCAAGCGTGATCTTTTATGCATCACCTTTGTCTTGAAATGCTCAAATATTAAACTCAATATAAAATATCTAAGAACTATTATAGCAAATAAGATAAATTTTTTCCATTAAATTTTCAACTTCTTCCGATTTATGGACTGTTAGCAGTTCGATTGATACCACTGGAGAGACAAATTTATTTAATCTTCTCCAATATGTAGACATCTAATATTTAATGATAAGAATCATCAGGAAAATAGAGGTAGACCTACAATTTGAGGTGTTTAATATACTGCATCCTTTTAGTGCTATCATGTCCCCAGTTCTGTATGCAATACATGTTACGTCAAATTATCTCTGAACACGAGTTTGTACAAGTTACACTTGCCCACAGAAGTAGACATATTCTTAGAAACTATGTAAGCAGCATTAATCTGCATTTTCCCTCTCTATACAGGGTGGCCCCAATCGATTCAGCCACACTTCCAGATCTTATAGGAAATTGAACGCTGAGTAAAAAAGGTCCTGCAAACCCTTCAGTTCCGAGCTACAGGCAAAAAACGATGAAAAACCACACGTTTTTTTAAAATTATTCGTGAAATTGTTAGTAAACCGTTAGCTTGACCGTAAAACAGCTCGAAATATCATCTGTGGAGGATTAATTTCTTCGTCGAATGAGATTAAAACCAGCCTGATCGGCCAAAAATGAAACATTTTTCGAAGTTAGGAGGTGAAGGGGTACACAAAATTCACCATTTCAGATATTTTAATTAAAAATTAACAACTTGAACACCCTATCAAAAAATTCTCCGTTACAAACCTTGTTTGCTGGTGTTCAACATTCAGATTTTTTGTACATTATTTCATTCAGTAGGGGGTACCCATCAGAAAACAGTAACATTCGATTTGGGTGAAAAGCAGTAAATTAGCCAAAATTCAAATGTTTCATGAATCGGACTGGGGTTGGTCTAATGTGACGGAGAATTCGATCACCAAAAAACGAGGTTTGTAACGGAGAATTTTTTGATAGGGTGTTCAAGTTGTGAATTTTCAATAAAAATGTCAGAAATGGTGAATTTTGTGTACCCCTTGACCTCCTAACTTCGAAAAATGGCCAAAAATGAAATTTTCGGCCGATCAGGCTGGTTTTAATTTCATTCGACGCAGAAATTAATCCTCCACAGATGATGTTTCGAGCTGTTTTACGGTCAGGCTAATGGTTTACTAACAATTTCACGAATAATTCAAAAAACGTGGTTTTTCATCGTTTTTTGCCTGTAGCTCGGAACTGAAGGGTTTGCGGACACAGGTTCATAGGACCTTTTTTACTCAACGTTCAATTTCCTATAAGATCTGGAAGTGTGGCTGAATCGATTGAGGCCACCCTGTATTATTCTTATTACGTGAGACCTAATAATATTCATTCTCTTTTTCATTCGTAGTAGTAGAACATCTCAACTGTTATATTCAATTAGTTATTTTAAAAAACTTTTTTTGATTTGCCTGAGTTAATTTACATAAAAATAATTATGTGCATGTGCACAAAACTATTATTTACTGTAAAATTAAATAATAAAAGCTAATATAATAATTGCAATGCAGATTTGTTTATGTAGTTACACTTGTTGAGTAATTTTTCTAAGATTATTTTCAAAAATAAAAAAAGTAACACCATTAAAAAAGGCTCTTCTTATCAGTTTTAAAATACAAACAAAACATATAAGATTAATATTTTTATAAATAAAATCAACTAAGCAGAAAGAAAGAAAAAACAATAAAGAGATAAGATGCTTTGTTAAGTTGTATAATAAAGAACAAAGTAATTTATCTGATATGGCTGAATAAAAATAAGTAAAATAAAAATGAATAATGGCTAACTTTGGATATATTCATCGAGAGCAATATGGTCTGGATGTTGCAGGTAAAATCTTTCTATCATTTCCTTATTTCCAAAAATTCCCAAATTACATTTCTGACATTCTAGAATTTCTTCATCTACTTTAATTTCGTGTGAGTCGAAGTGGCTTATCCATTCAAACTGGCATGAGAAATCAATATCGCAATTTAGACACAGCCCTTTGAAAGACATAATTTTAGTTGTATCATAATCAAATTTCTTGGCTTCTAATATTTCAAAGAATTTTGGATTTATTTGTTCGTATGCGTTTATGGTCAGAGAATTCATTAAGGAATTCGGTGTGCTGGTCTGAGGAGAAATTTCTTGACTGGGAACGGGCGACGATTGTAAAAGATTCATGGGTGGTTGGATATGACTTATGTTAGAAGACAGATCTGCAAGAGAGCCTCCGAAAGTGGAAACTGCCCGGTTTGAATTCATTGAAAGATCGTTCTCCGATTGCCACTGCTGGGCATTTTTGGTTCTTAAGTTGTTTTTCGATTCGTAGATTCTCAATGATCTTTCTGGGTGGCATTTCTTCAAGTGGTACCCCATGTAATCTCCTGCGTGCATTTTAAACACCAAGAAAGACATTTTGCAAAATTCGCATGTGCTGATCGTATTCCCGGATTGGTGATTGACATTGGAACAGTGGTTTTTCCAGTCACGTTTCTTTTCAAATATCATTCCGCAAGGTCTACAATAATGCCCCTCAGCACACTGGTTTGAACTGAGTCTTGAATTAAGGATCTCAAATTCTTCCGATATGACAGTCGTTCTGAATTTTTCTTCGTGGTTTAAGTTTATATCACACAGATTTTTCTTTTTTTTGAAATTGTTGGTTTGCTCTTTGTTTTTATTTTTGGACCAGTTCCTTCCTTTAGGATTAAAATCATTCATTCTGCTACCGGCCATACTACTTGTACTACTATGGAAATCCTTCCTTTCGTTACATTTTAAGTTATTGGAGTTAGCTGTCGGTACGTCTATTGATGTTGAGGCTGAGCTATTACCTTTTGCCGTCAAATCGTTTGACATAGTTTTATTAGCTTCGATTTTTCTGACCTTACTGTCCAGAGCTTTGTGATCTTCAGAATTCAGTATGAGATCCAAATGGATCTGTTCGCTATAGAGAATTACCCCACAAAATTTACAATAAGTGCCCTCGACTCTGTTAGCCTCGAGAAGGGCAAGGTTGTTTCTTTCCAAATGGACTTTGTCATTCCTCAAATGTTCGTTCCACTCCTGTGAACAAAACGAGTGGTAGTTGCACAGTCCACAATAGTGGCCTTTTTTCTCCATCGTCCCCGTAGTGGGATTGATATTCGTGTACATCTCGTACAAGACATCCCTCCACAGCTCGACGACACCTCCTAACGTCTGACTCTCTTTCACCCTTTTCTGTACTACTTTCATCAGTTGTATAAAAGTTCTGACGGATATGAGCAGAACATCGCACTCTTCAGCAACTTCATCGGGTATCACAAAATGCGATTTGGATATGAGGCTAGGCAGAACCTCGTCCAACTGATACCTAGTGAAGCTTGAAAGTTTCATGAAGAAAGAAAACATTTGCTGACAATCTTTAAGAGTTGCAGTCTGACTGGAAGATATTGCACTGTTCATACCTGGAAAACATGTCTACTTTAGACTTTCTGTTATTTTTATGATTTTACTTTCTTATCTGAAAACCCTTAATGAATTTTGGAAAATACATGTTTAAATTTTTTTATTATTTCTCATAACTATTAATCCTGAAAAACAAGCCAAATGTGAAAATGCAATTGGGTTTAAACTACATTCTAGTTAATGCAATATCAGTAATAATACTTCAAAAGGCTTATATCAATTTTAATATTGACAATGCTGATAAAGTTCCGAAAGTAACAATAATTTCATCCTCTTTACCACAAAATTTAAACCTAATGTTTTAGGAGGAATCAACCAAATAAATAATTATGTAATTAATTATTTAATTACAAAATTAATTTGGTTCTATTTACTGAGTACTGTTACTAGTATATTTATTATGAAAGACATTCAACCTGAAAAAAAGTTTACCAAAGCCAAATTGAGTATCTTACTTAATTTCTTTTATCAATTGCTAATCTACTTTATATTTTGAAAATCCACAAAGGACAATTAAATCACAATAAAAAAAGTCTATTGTGAAAAACCATAATATAAATTATTTTTTGCCTAGTTTATGAACACAAAGTTTTTTTTTCTAACTCACTAGGATAATAGGATACAGAAAGGAACTTAACCATTTCAAATAGCAATTTTTCATCAACGTACTTTTTTTAAAAGCTTTTTTGAAGCTGCATTCAATTCAAATAGCAGTTCAAATTAATTTGGACCAACTATTCTCAACTTATATTACAAAAAGCTTTTTCTGAATAATGTTTTTAAGACAAAAGAAATCTCCAACTTCTTCAACCAAAAACAAATTTATTTATGATTTTAATTGATAGTAAATTATAATTGCTCATAGTACCGGAAGAAATATCTTGCAATAATTTTCTCAAATAACTGTGATTAATAGGACACTAGATATAACTCATTAAAGCACAATTCATCCAATTTTTGATCTACTTTTCCGAACAGCAGAACCATCGTCACTTTTTCTTGAATTATACATTTTTATGATATGCACAGTAAGTCAAAGAACATAAAATCTAAACTTTAGTGTGGTGGTTTTTAAGGTGTGTTAATTATTCATTAAAACATTAAATTTTTTTGTTGAGATTATTCAAAAGTCTCAGATGTGAAAAAATCAATTTTTATGTACATTTTTTTTGTTTTTGGTTAAACATTAATCTTTTTAAGTTTCTATGTTGTTGTGGACTGAAATTTGCACCGGGCTGAATCTAATTTAATGAACTACATTCAAAGCATCCAGTTAGCCTATGTTATTTGAAGGAATTGTGAAAATTTTCTTTTTGTACCATTAGCATTTAATTTACTATCAATTAAAATGATAAGTAAATAGATTTGTTCTTGTTTGAAGAAGTTGGATAAGGTTTTGTTTATCTAAAAAATGACCTTTGGAATAATAAAACTGTCTACACCGTTGGGTTCAGCGTCAAAAATCCTTTTAAAAAGTATCTTGAATGGCAATAGTTAAGTTCCCATCCGCATCCCATTATCCGGGTGCATTTGATCAAAACTTTCTCATTCATGAGAAAGTAAAAAAAACATAAAATTTTACGTGTTTTGGGTTTTTTCCCCAATAAAGGAAATATATGGGGAACAGAAGTGAAATTCACCCTGTATAGATAGTATATGTATTGTATACAATATATGGAAGTTATAACTTTTCAATCTATTTGTCTTGGTTTGCCTATTTGATTCCCTTTATATCTGTATCTTTTTTACTTTATCTCTGCCTTTTTTCCTCTCTGACCCACTATTTTTTTATTCTTTCACTCAATATGAAAACATTATTTGAAATAGGGCGTGAAAAAAATTGCAATTAATTTTTTTAGCATTTGATGAGCTTTTTTAATAATAATACAAGCAGGATGCAATAAGAATGCACAATAACGACTGACAACGGGTTCTGGTGGATTGGTCATAGATGACATGTGTCATCAGTGTGATATATGTAATATGCAAGAAGCATAGCTCTTATTTGCACTATTGGTCCTGTCTTTGAATACTTAGAGCAGGAACAACTTATGACAGTTTCAACCAACAATTGAATAACAAATCTAATGATCTGGCCTGACATGAGTACTGTTATGGCTGTCATTGCTTAATAAGACAATAAGATAAGTTTAATCTTCACCAGGGATGCTAATCAGTAGGAAATGACATGTGCAGAGCTGGTACATCATCACTGAGTGTGCTCGACATAAGTCATCACCTTCACAACGGCATGGCCACAAATGAAACTGTACATGAACAATAATTACAACGGTACAAGATCAAAGGTGCGTTTGTAAAACTAACGTAACTCTCGGATTTATAGAAACGTTGTCAAAATACCAGACAAATGCGAAAAAGCTGCGGCGGTTTTACTCGAGTTCCACATCCTCCAGTTATAGTTGTTATTGGTCTGTTTTAAACTTTTGACATCACACATGGTAAATTTAATGGCTCGTATTTATGTTCGACAATATTGTATTTGAATCAGCTAATATGATCGATAAAAGATTAATAATAGAACAGATTGTTGGCATGTTCAAGGATAAGTCGACAGAAGAAGAAAAAAAAATGTTATGATTAATTACCTGTGATTCTTCACGATTTTAACAGCATTCGGAAACGAAGGTCGAGAAACGTGATAATCTTCGTTTACGTTAAATCAAAATGAGACAGCTTAATGAACACATCGATGTTCGAGACATCGACAATATCATTATTACTTTTTGATAATAAATATCGATGTTTATATTATTTTTTTAATATTTATATTTTATTATGCAAAGGATTTTAAATTTGCTTACAATCTCTCGGGACACAGATGCAACGAAAAAGTCGACATGTTGGCAAAAAAGGGGAGCCAACATGGACTCTGGGTCTTGAACCTTAGTGTGGGTTAGCATCCTGCCACAAAAGAGGATACATCTTAAAATGGATCCTTAATAAGTCCAAAACCTGATGGAATAATACAAGTATGAGGCACTAGAACTTAGAAGGACCTTCCCCAAAACTTACAACCACAACCGAACTAGGATTCTGGTCGGATTCCTGATAGGGCACTGCCACTTAAGAAGGCACATGCACTAGATAGGAGTACAGACACTGGGCAGATCATGTCACGAAGAGGAAACCGCAGAACACATTCGATGTTTCTGTGCATGTCTATGGAGGTACAGAATCTTACAACTAGTACAAGAAAAACCATCCTTCACCAAGGAGCTGTTGGCGAAGCTATGGAGGCTGATTAATAACCTGAAGCTGGCCAGTGTGTTATAAATAAAAGCGCAATAGTTGCAGGCAAGGTGCAGTAGACCTTGTGACCGCTCTTTTATCCATATCCCCGACAACCTCTTCCTTGTCAAAAGGAAGAAAATCTACTTGAAATTACAAGCAATGTGTGGTGTTTAGTGACCGTTCGCCAATGATTATATTATATTATAAATCCCAGGCCTGAAGATGATTTCAATATAGATTGAAACATTGGCATGACAAAGAAAATGTTTTTCTAAAACCTACACACCAGACCTTACGATCTCCAAATAATCATTACAAGCAATTTTAATTGAAACTTGTTGTCATATTATTGATATTAAAAATGAATTTTTGTTATTGTCTGCACAATTTTGATATAAATCAGGCACCAATGAATTTGTAAAATTACACAAAGGTAGACAATCTTTTAACTCTAATAATGATAATTGTCAGAAAATTTGATAATATGTCTGTAGCTTGGTTATGGATCATGTTGGTCTGACAGACGAGTTTAGCTCAGTGGCAGGCCTCACATGATCTCAAAAAGATGTGTCCTAAATCGATAAAGTCTGGCATAAATACGTGTACCAGAGATATAATTTTTTTTTTTTTTAGATTAATGTGCCTGCAGGATGAACGACTTTTGGTCTTCCTTTTCAAACAGAAACTACTATTTGGTCAATAATAAAGAACAAGAGAAGTAAAAAAGAATCTAATTTATTTAAAAAAAAAAAAAAATTAAAGATTCACAAGATGAATATTTGTTTCACCAATGTGCATTGTGCCTCTTTGCAACAATTTCAATAAAATCTGAATGACTGGCGTAGAGCTTAAGATCTTTTGATATATCAAGCCAGCAGACACCGATGGCATCATCACCCGCTTGCAGATTCAACTTACTGACTGAAGAGCCATCTTCGTCGTGAAAATTTTGTGCAACCGTTTCCATCCAGGCATTGTCCGTATTTCTTGGATCATCAACGTAACCTTTATAGATGTCCACACCAGATGCAAACAGGGCTTTGAGCTTGTCCTGCATATCCAACTTGGTCTCATCTTCCATCATGTTGGAGTTGAGTGCTTCTTCGAGGAACTCTCTTTTGAGGGTCTGTGAAACAACTTCGCCTACATCGACCATACCTCCTGGTATTGCTATCTCATTGTTGTCACCTCTTCTTATTGCGATAAACTGCATTATATTTTTCCCGGACAGCTTATCATATGAGATACTGCCGTTTTCACGTTTCCACCTTGTGACAATGGGATCTGCTGCATGGTTCGGACCCCAACGTCCAAGAAGGCCTCTACCAGACAAACCAGTCCTACCACATGGATTAAGCGGATGACCATTATGTATTTTGTAATTGCCTCCAAAACTCCTTCTTTCAACCTTGCCATCCACACTATTCCATCGTGGATTAAAGTTTTCTTCACAAATGTCCGGATCGGCCCAGGGTTTATTTTTTAAAGCACTTGATGTATACCTAACAGGGTTGTAATCATCCCAAGATACATCCCAGGACACTTTATCGTCCGGTACATAAACTCTCTTGACATTGCTTTTTGGATACTCAAGCACTCTACATTTGAAATGGCTTACTTTAGTACACATCCCTGATATCTAAAAGTGAAATAGATCCATACATATAAATATATATAAAAACAAAGGTCACTACGCAGTGCAAATGTTGGTACAAACATTGATTTTTATCTTATTCCAATTGTAATATTGCATAAAAATATCTTCGTAATTAACAAAGTTTTTGTACATTCATTTCTAATAGCCATTATTGCAATTGTAATAATTGAAAAATATATATTTAAGTTGACACAAAATAATACAAGTACTTAATCTTGTCCCTTACTAAATAGAGATGTTTAAATTTAAACAATAGGGTCTGAGGCATGGAGTTAAATTTTAGTCTTTTTAAAAAATGTTTAAAGTTTTTTTTTAAAGGGCCCTTATTTAACACTGCAAAATTAACAATAATATTAAAGCTATGGGCCTAGAGCTGACCCTACTTTATTTCAGGTGTATGAATAAACTATTGACTAAATTTTAGAAGATTAAGCAGCCAAAATATTCTAAAATCTTGTAATTGTAATAAGCTTAATTACCATTCATGAGTAAAAAGCATCTGAAGTCTTTAACAGACCTACTTGCCTTAGTTCCATATCATTCCTAAATATCCAAAATGAAAGAATAGACAAATTTTCAGGCCAATGTTAAAGTAGTAAAAAAAAAAAAAAAAAAAAAAAACTTTCTGAGAAATTGTGAGATGCGGTCTGGTTGAACGTAGGTTTAAGGAAATATTTTCTTTATCGTGCCAATGCTTGATCTTTATTGAGATCATCTTCAGGGTCTGGGATTTATAAATATTTTTTAAATTATACAAATACATGAAGGACGTGAAAAAATGAATTTATATGATATCAATTTTAGACTCAATCAAAGTATTTGTACTTACTTTCATTGAGTCTAAAATTTCTAGCATTGCATAAATTCATTTTTTCACATCCTACATGTATTTGTATAATTAAACAATTCTTATAAATCCCAGGACCTGAGGATGATCTCAATAAAGATTGAAATGTTGGCACGATAAAGAAAATGGTTTTCTAAACCTATGTCACACCAGACTGCATTTCACAACTCCAAATTAACTAATCGTCACTAAACACCACACACTTTTCTGAAAAAGTTGTAAATTCAGCTAGGATCCTGAAGGACCTGAGAGTTCTTGGTGAGTTGTGACAAAAATAATGAAATTTTATTTTGTCTAGTTAAGAAATAATGTAAGTATAGCAACTGTTAGAAACAGTGAAGATAGCGAAATGCCAGAATGTATTTGATAGACCAAAATGGTGAATATAGGCAGACCAATGCAGGTGGGTTTTTTTTGATGAACCATAGGAAAAAGAATGCACCACCTGCTTAAATGGACATTGGTTTTCAATTTTTTTAATTGCCTAATTAAAACAAATTTCTTTGTCTGAATTTATTTCCAATTTTGGAATGTAACAATGTACATGGAGAAACGCTGACTTTATTGTTAAAAATTGAAAGAAACTTCCATTTTATTTACATATAATTACACTGACAGGAAAAAAATGCCGCCCAATTGGTTTGTTATCCTTTTGTTGATAAAAGAAAATTCTGACCTTAATTTGTCTCATTGTTGTAACCAATAAATATTTGTTTATGCTATGTTTTAAATTTGGTAAATACCCTTAATCCTTTATCCTTGCTTTGGATAAAGAATTTTTACATTTACTTTTTACGGACTTTAAAATGTTTATTCAGTCTCATTTATAACCTGAAGCAATAAACTGTTTAGTTTTCAGCTATGTTTTCTTAATTTCAATTTTTAAACTTAAAAATGCCACTTAGTGCTGAGGATGTTGCGCATGGTGTGGCATTTATTGATGTTGGACGTTCCATTAGTTATGTGGCTATTACCATCAGAGTTCCCAACAAAACACTGCGAGACGCCGTTAGACGTTTTGAGAAGCAGGGTCCTACTACAGAAGGCCCGGTTCTGGACAGCCTAGGGCAACCACAGAACCACAAGATGACCGTTTTTGACTGAGAATTTTGCAAAACCGGCACCTTATGGTTCAAGCAATTCATCAGCTCCAGGAAGTATAAGGTGTTCAAATTTTTGAACGCACTATTCAAAGAAGATTAAATCAGTATGGACTGATTGCTTTTCGCCTGTAACACACTCGCATTTGCTCAACAACACAGCTATCGATCTTTGGACTATTGGTCAGCTGTAATTTTTACAGATGAGTGTAGATTTGCTCTATGATCTCCAGATGGGCATGAAAGAGTGTGGAGAAGGCAAAATGAAAGGTATGGAGCTTGTAATTTTTCCCAGACCCAACCTTTTCAACGTAGGTGAGTGATGGTGTGGGTGGGAATCTCAATGGAGAGTCACAAGGAGTTGGCTGTTGTTAGTGAAGGGTCTCTGACGGGCACTTGCTATGTGGAGGAAATTGTGGATGCGTTGCCTATCCTAGATGATATCATCAATCCTATTGTAATACACAATAATGCCCATCCACATGTCGCTCACATAGTACAAACGTACCTTCAACTGCATAAGGGTCTTTGCCTGGCCACCCTTTCTCTAGACTTGAATCCCATCGAACATTTATGGGATAATCTCTAAAGACGAATACGAGCACATCTATAATTTCCTGATACACTCTACTATCTTGAAAGAACTCATCGCAAAAAATGGGATAACCTCCAGTAAAGGGACATTTCCAGATTGGTAGAAAGTATGCTGAGGCGTCTTTGAGATGTAATTAAGGCAAGAGGAGGAAATATGTGAAATTGAAATGTTAATTAAAAACAAAATCAAAACACATTTTGTCTGTCCATCTTTTATTTTTCATTTTCCTTAGCAATTTAGTTTTTTTTCTTTTTTATACCAATACTCAATTATTAAACGTTAAAAATCATGAAACTTTGATTAATATATAAAAAACATGTACAAATCAAGTTATATTACAAGTGGGTGGAATTTTTTGCCTGTCAGTGTACATAAAGAGAGGACGGCTGGGAAGGTACACTGTCTGTTTCATGTTTTGTTATTAAATACCTACTGCAGAGGATTGTAATTTTTAAATTTTTTAAAATTTGTTATTAATTTAAGCATGAATTATGCACTTTATTGTATTTTTTTGTATGTAGTTCTGTTTTATTCAGTAGAGGGGGTTAAAGATCATTGTCAAAATTAAAGCAGTCCTTTTTGCAAAGAGAAGGCCTCATACTAATATGTCACTTAAAATTAATGGCATAACTGTAGACTTTGCTGATTCTGTCTGATATTTAGGAGTAATCTTCACTCGTACTCTTAACTGGTCTAAACATTTGAAAACACTGAAAGCACAATGCTCAAATTCTATCAATTTTCTCCGAATTATTAATGGAACGACATGGGGTGCTGATAGAGCTAGCATGCTAAAAATCTACCGATGTCTCATTCGCTCTAAACTGGACTATGGGAGTTGTGCATACAGCACTGCTAGTTACAGAACATTGTCCATGATTGATCCTTTTACAAAACACAGGTTTGCGTCTAGCCATAGGTGCATTTAGATCTAGTCCATCTGTTAGTGTGCATGCTGCATATAGCTGGAGAATTGCCCCTCAAACATCGAAGATTAAGATTGGACTTGAACTTTGCAGTTAAAATTCTCTCATGCCCTTCCCATCCTCTAGTGTCCCTTTTTCCAAGTGAAAACTCTATTCCGTTTGAAGATACCCTATGCTGTAAAATAAAGCATTTTCCATCTAGAGTGGCTGCTCATTTACAATTAATAAATGCTACGATCCCCCCTCTCTATAAAATTGGAATTTCACCTAAACCTCCCTGGCTGCTTCCAAAGCCTAATCTATGCTTAGACCTCACTAAATTTTCTAAGAAGAGTACTCCCACCTACATGTACAGTCAAGAATTTTATAAAATAATAGATATCTTTTCGAATCCCACACTATGTTTTACAGATGGCTCAAAAAATGATGTAGGGACAGGCGCTGCTTTTTTCACTAATAATAATAAGGCACAATATATGTTTACCCTACCACATATACGTAACAGCTATACTGCTGAGATTATAGCAATAGCAAAATGCTTAACTACATTAGCCCCATCCAGGGAAACAATTGTCATCTGTACTGACTCTTTGTCAGCGCTATTGGCACTTAAAAACAACTTTTCTGTACATCCATTGATACAAGACATCCTACTTACCATTGAATCTCTGCAAAATCAGGGAAATAGAGTAGTTTTCATGTGGATTCCTGGAAACTGCGGAATATTTGGCAATGGGAAGGTGGACCATTTGGCAAAACAGGCAAAACTTAATGGAAATTACAAAAACACCAAAATCCGATGTGGCAGCTTGGCATAAAAGAAAGTCTTGGCAGTTATGGCAAACGACTTCGTAACACCTTGGGCCTCATCGCATAGAGGTTCCAGGCATGAAGAAGTTGTCCTTGCTAGGCTCAGAATTGGTCATTGTAGGCTTACTCATTCTTATCTCATGGCAAAAAAAGAGACTCCGCTTCGTGTTGTTTGCGCAGAAAGAATAACAGTGAAACACATTTTGACAAATTGCAAAAAATATGTAGCAGAAAGACATCGGTTGAAAATTCCAACCAATCTCAAAGACTCGCTTGGTGATGACTTCGACCAAATAAACAAACTAAACTAAACTAATTTCGGAAATATGAAGATAAAATAATATAATAATTTAATAAAAAATCATTCAAGTTCAGTATGCAATAATCTGTAATCCACTCAATGTTGGGTGGTGTCTTGGGATGCGGTTTGGGTGCCCACCTGGTGGAGGTTGTGGGGAGTGTCCGGGGCGTATGATGCTGCCGGGGCCCTGGTTCCCGCTATTGGGGGATTCCTGAGCTGTGGCCCACTCACCACCCAGCTTGAAATTTTTTAAGGCGGAAAATGACCCAAAGCGGTTGATCGCCTTTTATAATTTATAATAAAAAAAAAAAAATGATTTGAGGTGGGGTGAGTATGGCAAAACTCATTTTTGGAAAAGATAGTTCTTCTTACAGACACTGTCAATTGTATTTTAATCCATTAAATGCTTTAATTAGAAAATTAATAGAAATAATTTGAGGTGGGGTGAGTATGGCAATTCATTTTTTGGAAAATATTTTATAGCCCAGAAATTTTTATTTTTAGATTTAAATAGAAATTTGATTAGGTCATTTTATAGAAATTATAAATGATGGGGTGAGTGTGGAGTTCAATCCTTTTTAAAAAAGATGGTTCCTACTCACATTAAGTACAACTTAACCTTTTTAAAAAGGATAGGGCATTTTATTTTAGGGGTTTAAAAGTTTAATAAGTAGAAAATTTATATCTTACCGATTGTTTTAAAATAAGCATAACAAGCGTGAAAAGTGACAAAGGGAAGAAAACCTTCTGTCTTAATGTTGGATAACAACGAGTAGAACCTCCAGTTAATTTTATTTGTTAGAGGTGAAAACGTCAAACGCCAGATGTCAAACTTCCACGGACGTTTAGCAGTCCGGAAGCAATATTAAAACATGCCTCCTCCTCGTTTTGGGTGATTTTCCGTTGATAAAACAAAACCCGCAGCAGGATCGAAGCCGGGGCTGCTGTAAAAACTCCTGTATGACTAATGCGGTAATTGTCCGTTTCGACACTTGTTTGTCAAGCAGGACTTCGTCACTGGGAATATGGACGTGCTGAACAAGTTCTGCTCGACGGTGTCCAGCACCGTCTCGCAGCTCTCCGGTGTCCTTCCGGGCAACCCGGTCACGAGGGAGTACGAAGTCACGAACCACATTGGAAGTGCTGGGCCAGGTAATTCATTCGATTAATCTCATTAGGACTTAAGCTCAGATGGTTTGGTGCTAGGAGATCATACTTACCTCCAAACAAAACTTTTGCTTAAACTTACAATGTTTCGAAAAAATCTGCATCAGCTTATCGATATTGATGAAGGGTATTACACTGCACTTAAAACGCTAGGGACTGTGGTAGCTGACTGGTCAGCCTGATAGACCCTAGTCAATTTAAAACACTAGGGACCCGCCAGAGTGGTCAGTGGGATAAAATCTTGGCATGTAGACCCCAGGGTTGTGTGTTCGATTACCACCATCGCCCCTGACACTTTTTTCACACAACCCTTCCCAAAGACCAGTTTCAGATGGGGCTTTTTGTGCTGTGACAAAATTTTTGTTTTGTTCGTTTTTAGGCTTATTGTGGAAAATATACAGTGGATACAAAAAGTCGACAAAGCAATCTGCTTCTATATTTGTATTCGAGAAGCGGCAGGTAGTACCGCAGGACCGTGATGTGCTACTTGAAACTCTGAAAAGAGGAATCGGCCAGCTTACGAAGCTGCGCCACCCTCAAATCCTAGTCGTACAACACCCCTTAGAAGAATCAAGGTACGTCCAACATCGTAGTATCGGTTCTTCCAAACTTAAAAATCTTTTTTTTTTTTTCAGAGACTGTTTAGCTTTTGCAACTGAACCCGTATTTGCTAGTCTAGCTAATATATTAGGTAAAAAAGACAACATGCCACAGAATATTGAAGCGATAAATAATTATAAACTTTATGATGTTGAAATAAAATATGGACTTTTACAGGTAATATTTTTGTTGCATAAAAAATACTTTATAGTAAAGTTAATATATTTTTTTTTAAATAAAATTTTTATAGATAAGTGAAGGTTTAGCGTTTTTACACAAGGATGCAAAAATTCTTCATATGAATCTGTGCCCTTCTAGTATAGTTATTAATGAACAGGGAGCTTGGAAAATATTTGGTTTTGACTTTGCGATTTTAAATTCATCATCAGATGCCACTGTATGTAACTTCTATTATGTTAAAAAAAAATTGTTTATTAAAAATGATATATATTTTTAGCCTATGTGGAAGTGCCCAGATCCTAGGAGCTTCAGGCATGAATTAGCTAGGCCAGATTTAGATTATTTAGCACCAGAATGCGGCCTAACTGAATCGATATCACCCCCGAGCGACATATTTTCCCTAGGTGTGCTCATATTTGCCATTTATAATTCGGGCCGGACGCCTTTCTCCAACACCGATTGGCACAGCTACACAGCAAACATGTCAAAAGTATGTTTAAATGATTATTGTTAATATTTCTTGAACTAAAAGGATTATATTTCAGTTGAAATTATTGCAAAACGGTCAGCTGAACAATGTAGCAGAAGGTGTACGCGCATTGGTTAAAATAATGCTAACTTCAACACCTGAATTGAGGCCTGATGAACATGATTTTAGTAAGGTAACTTTGAACATTTGTTGCATATTTAATGTTGTCTGGCAATTTTATGAATAATAAATCTTTTTATCAATATTAGTTACTACTATTATTATTACAATGCTATATATTTTAGATAAGCGTTTTTTTGATCTTTTTTTGTAGTTATTTGTTTAACTTTTTGCAGATTGATTTTTTTGAAGATGTTGGTGTAAAAGCTTTGAACTATCTCGATTCACTTTTTCAATGGGATAACAGGCAAAAGTCTCATTTTTATAAAGGACTTCCACAAGTTTTGGACAAGCTGCCACACAGAGTTTGCTTGTACAGGTAGAGTTTTTAACTCTTGGACTTTACGTATTGATTATTAATTTAAAAAAAAATTTAATTATAGGGTCATTCCATGTCTTGTTAAGGAATTTGTCAATCCCATGATGGTACCTTTTGTGTTGCCTTCTGTATTTTTTATAGCCGAGAACTGTTCCAAGCAGGAGTTCAGCACACACATACTCCCTCATCTTATTACAGTTATGAAAATTCAGAATCCGATTCAGGTAGTTTTGCATTTTTTATATGAAAATAATTGCGTTCTTAAATCACACATCAATCGATTTTTTTCCAGATACTTTTGATATTCATGCAAAAAATGGACTTTCTATTAAAAATGACACCATGTGAAGAAGTCAAATCTCATATACTGCCTATGCTGTATAGAGGCTTTGAGACAGACACCCAAGAAATTCAAGAGCTTTGCCTCTCAAATTTGCCAAATTTCGCCAATCTCATCGAGTACCCGGCTTTAAAAAACGCAGTATTACCTCGAATCAAACGGCTGTGCATTTCAACATCATACATATCTGTAAGTGCTTTGGATAAATAACGCATTTGAATAAATTCCTAAAGTCTTTTGTATTTAGATTAGGGTGAATTGTTTGCTTTGCATCGGAAAGCTTCTGGACAGCTTAGACAAATGGTTAGTAATGGATGAAGTGCTTCCATTTTTACCGGAGATTCCCTCCAAAGAGCCTGCCGTGTTGATGGGCATCCTAGGTCTATATAAATATATATATATTTTTTAAAAATCTGATTTTTCTATTTTCATCACTATAATATTTACAGGAATTTACAAGTTGGTCTTAACAAATAAAAAAATGATGATGAGTAAAGAATTCATGGCGCAGAAGGCTATTCCATTTCTTATGCCACTCGCTGTTGAGAATTTTCTTACTCTGAATCAATTCAATACCATCATGTCTGTTATTAAAGATATGGTTGGGAGAGTTGAAGTCGAACACAAAGTGAAACTGGAACAGCTACAAGAGCAACAAAAGTAAGGAAAGGAATAAGTGTAACAATAAAAGAAAGTTATATTTTATAAAATGACATTTTGTGTATCTTAGAACTTTAGAAAGTTCAATGGCGGTAACATCACTATCGAATAACAACGCAGATCCTCCTTTGCCAGACCTTTTCAGTTTAAGGACAGATGATAAAAAGTCTACACCTCCACCTAGTCAAAAACCAACACTTACACTTGAAGAAAAACAGAGGTAATAGGTCTAAAATAATAATAAAAATTAATTTATTCTTGATTGTCGCCCATCAACCTAATCTCATTTTATCATTAGTGATCAGTTTGCTTGAAATGCCACAGTGTCTTGAAAAAAACTGAATCACGATTGTTACTGTAAAATTGCCAAAATTATAGATTTGCTTTATTGTTTAAAATATAATTATGGATTATTGACTTCCCGTAGAGGAACTGAAGTAGAAATATTCAAAAATGAAAATAATTAAACAATTTCATTTTTTTATTTGATTTAAATAATATTTTATTATTTTATAAATTAAAGTCAATACTTAATATTACTAAAGGATAATAATTATTTTATTCGCACAGAATTATAGCAGAGAGTGAGGCTTCAAAACAGCTTATGTCTCAAGTTCCTTTAAATCTTTCAGTGGTAACGAATAATAAACCCAAGCCCCAGCCTAAAGACCTGACAGGTATTTAATTACTAAATATTATTAGAGAGTTTATAAATTAATGATTTGAATTATTGTTTTTATCAGCGAGCCTTTTGGACAGCAACAATTTTACACTTGGAACCAGTAAACCCCAAACGTTCGGTTTGAGCAACACCACCACACAGGCATTTCCAACGAACACTTCTCTAAACAATTCATTTACGATGAGCAGTGTCAGCATGCCATTTACCGGCAATGCCAAGGGGAACGGATTTGCAGGGGGTTTCCAGTCACAAAACTTCTCCAACTTGAACTCATCGTCTTCCCTAAGCCAAATGACCAACAACCAGATGATGTCGCTCAACAGCAATTCGTTCATGAAAAGCCCAGGGAATGCCAGCCAGGAGTGGGGCTCCTGGAACTCAAACTTACAAACGCCCCTGCTAACACCATCATCACAGGCCCCATCCCTCCGAGTGCAACAAGCCCCCAAACCACTTTCTAACGATGATATAAATGACCTCTTGAGCTAAAAAGTTACCAAATAGGGCAATTATATCCTTTTTAGATTCATGTTTTTATATAATTATTTTATTCATGTACAGAAATACGTTAAGATTTATTTGTAAAAATTTGTTAGTTTTTTATTTATATATGACACTAGGTTACACCTTATTATTTTAAAATTTATTAAAACTATCTTATGTTAAGATGATCCCACTACAATAAAATCTTTTATCTATATCATAATAAATGTATTGTAATTTTAAGGTTATTTTACCATATGTGCAGAGGGAAGGCTTGAACTATTTGATAATTGATTACAAAAGTTAAATATTTAACACAAAATGTTTTGATTGCATTTAAACCTTTTTCCAATCACTCGAGTACCATTTTGAATATATTTCATAATTAACTTTATATTTTAATTTTTTATACTGAAACAGGTGATGTGGGCATGTCTTCTGACAACATAGAACATTTGCTGTTTAAGTCTCAAAAAATTGTGATGTATAAAATTTTTGTTTTGAAGGTGTTCATAGTTCTGCAAGTTGGCACATATTAGCAGTTTGATCATACCAGATTTGCCTCGGATATACTGAAACAAGTCAGAATTGCTGAAACATAAAGCTTGAATAGGCTGACATGATAATGGATTATTTTTTTTATTATTATTATTAGTAGTATTTTTAAGAGGGTTTGCAGCAGCATAGGTCATATCAACCCTCAAGATTTAGATGTTTTTTGAAAAAAAAGGAAGCCCATTTGTAAATATATTGGGAATGAAAATGAATGTAGGGCCGCTGGATTAGAACCGACCTTTTCCTCACAATGAGGGCTGTGTTAATACCATTGTGGCCACCAAATTAAAAAAAGTTTAAATAATGTACTAAACTAATAAAAACTTTTGGAGAACTTCATTAATGAATTTGTAAAAAATGGTATTTAGACCTCTTAAATATATTCATATCTAATTAATGTAAATTTAATAATACATTTTAAGAAAAGAAAGGATTTCTAATGAGGAGGGGCGTCGGTGGCCGCAAGGTTTAGTCGTTGACATCACTGTAAGGTAAAGGTCCTGGGTTCGAATCCAGCGGCCCTGCATTCGAACCCGACATACTTACAAATGGGCTTTTTTTCAAAAACACTGGCACCCTGAGGGTTTATATGACCTCTGCTGTTGCGAACCCTCAAAAAAAAAAAAAAAAAAAAAACTAATGAGGAGGGGGTTAAATAAATTAATTATCACCACATTGTGCTGGAATATTCATGGATAACTGTGAAAAAGTTTTTTTCAAAAATATTAACAAAAAAATCAATTTGGAAATGCTATGTAGACAATATTTTATGTATATGGTTGGGAATATTAGATCTAAAAGGCTCCCTCCAATTAATGTTTTTACACCCTAGTATAAATTTTGCATTGGAAATAAATAAAGATGGTTGTTTAAACTTTTCTGGCTTAAAAGTTTTAATGATTTTTTTTGGCCTATTTATTGTCCAATGTTATTTGTAATTTAAGTTCAGCATTTAATCAAACTTTATTTTTTAAATCAAAGTAAAATATTGTCATATTTCGCTGAGTGGGTTACAGGTCGATAAATCTGCCATTTGTACTTTACCAACCATACTGGTCTGCCTATCCCTGCCGAGTCGATCTGTCAGAAGTGGGTCTGGGCGATTTCTGCAAGTTGGCCTGTTTTTTAAGGCCCTGAGGTGTGGTATGCATGTATCGACATTACCTTTGTCGGTTAAAACTTTTATAGGACAAATTTCATCGTTATAGTAAATTCATTCTTGGCAGTTAGTTTTATGATTAATAGTCCTTCTACGGCAGCCACTTGAGACACATTTAAGCTCAGGTGTTTTATGAATACATAATTTCACGGTGTTTTATCGTGAGATTGCGTTTTGTTCCGCTGCTGGAGTTGAAAGGTAAAGAGGCAGGTTAACTTTTTTTTATTTAGAGAAAAATACCTCATTTAATAAGAGAAAAAATTATACTAAATTATTATAAATATAAATANGCATGGACTCGAGGACTTCTAGTTCTGGCTCGGTGAAAATCGTCGACAGGAGGAAAGAGGAATTTTCGCCATCGTGCCAATGAAAAATATAAATAAATTATTAAAAATTATTGTAAATAATGGCTTTTATTTACAATTGCAAAGATTGGAATATGTAAATATTTTCTTTGATCGAATGAATCACTTGTAAGAGTATATATTATTTCAATTATTTGTACTTTTTATCTAAGGTCTTGGTAAGATGAAAAAGCAAATGACATGATGGGGTTTGAACTCACGGACCTTTGGCTCAATACGTCGCTGCTGTAACTGCTTGAGCATATGATTGTAGGTGGTTAGAGCAGTGGCATATTGAGCCGGTCGTGGGCTCGAATCCCACTTGTTACATTAACTTTTTCATCTCAACTAAGACCTTAGATAAAAATAATAATTAATTCTAGTTTATGTTTATCTGACATTTATTAATGAACACCTTAGCCGTTAAAATGAACAATGAAATTTTAAATTTTCGACGCGTTTTGATTCAATTAATCACCTGGGGGTTTGTTTTAATACCTTATTTGGCGGGGCGGGGGCTTTCCGTCTTCAGGGATGAGCGCGTGTTCAGTGTTGCGCCTGGCATTTCGCCTGCCGCGAGCGTGGAAGGGGCCGTCGACCACCCCCGACACCACACAGACTCAAAACTCAGTATGGTTTCAACCCGCGTGGAGTGAATGTGGTGTCGTGGTGTATCGATGTTGGCGTAACATCATTTTCGTCTTTGTCATTTTCGTCCCTGAGAAATTTCCTGGATAAAAGAACACTGGGTATTTATACATTTTTTTAAAAATTATGAATAGCCTTTTGAGCAATTTTATTATTTATAAAATGACCAAATAAAAATCATTTTTAATATATATATATTTTTTTAATGACAAAAGTTTGTATTTTGTTTGTTAGTTGGAGTATGAGTTTATATAAAAATTATCTAGATTTTTAAAATGATTTTGATTTTTGCACAATATGAACACATCGGTTTTAATTTTAAGTAATTTCAAAATTAATATATTTCCCACTGAGCTTACAAAAAAAAAGTAACAGTCTTAAAAAAAATGTGATCATAGGTTTCCCAGAGTATTATTTTTTATGGTTTGTCCTTGAGGAGAGGCAATATTGAAAAAAATATATTTAATACGTCGATAATATTGTTATATTGTTTTTTGTCTGGTTTAGGGAAAAAGCTTTCGAAGGATTTTTTTCGCGACAAGTCGTCCGCCAAGCGGGACCACGTGACTCACGGGGGAGGGAATTCGTCACTTCGTGATCAATTAGAATCGGCTAAAATAATGAGTTTCGTTTTCACCTATTTTTGATTTTGTGGAGTTTTGTTTATTTTTGGCCTTTGAAAGTTTTTGGTTTTTGGTTTTAGATTGGGGGTTTAGAATGTACCGGTCAAAAGGTGTTTATATTGATAAAATGTTATCCTGTCATTCGTTTAAATATGGATACAATTTTATAAAAGAAAATTTTAGGTATTTTCAGCACAAGTCATAGTCGTAAATACTATGTCAAAGAATTCTGAAACAACGTATCTACATATTTTTTTGATTTGCTTAAACACTGTTTTTTACCAGTGAATATCTAGTCGTTACAGTAAAACATGAACTTTTAAAGGTGTAAAACATTAATGTTGCAATGTTAAACTGATTATGAGGTTTGAAATAATAGTCAAAAACTTTCTTTCTTTTTATATAATCATAATAATATTTTTTTATTTTTAATAATGCTTAATAATTTTTATAGGTGAAACAAACTCAAAACATAAAATAATAAAAATGTTTTAGTAAATTGTTACACGGTTTTCTATGGTCTTCTATAATACGTCTCTCTTTGTTCCCTCCCTGCCACTCTCGCTCTCTCTCTCTCTCCTCTCTCTCTCTCTCGCTCTCCTCTCTCTCTCTTCTCTCTTTCTCTCGCTCTCTCTCTCGCTCTCTCTTTCTCTCTCTCACTCACTCTCTCTCTTTCTCGCTCTCCTCTCTCTCTTAGATATTCCTCTATCTCTCTTTATATCCCAACGGATGTAACTNTATTTGTACTTGCATATTTACCACTGAAGATGTCTCTCTCTCTCTCTCTCTCTCTCTCTCTCTCTCTCTCTTTCTCTCTTTCTGTCTGTCTGTCTACCTATATCCATTTAACTAGATATTCCTCTATCTCTCTTTATATCCCAACGGATCTAACTATGCTTTTTTCACCGGTATACACTGTAAATTAACATACTTTATAGTCTACCTATATCAATTTAACTATCTAGTCATTTATATCTCTTTTTTAAATGTCGCTTCGTGTGGTTTGACTATTTTTTCTATGCTTTTTCCACTGTGTACACTGTAAATTAACATATTTTAAAGTATGTGCTTAAGCGACTTAAAAAGCAAAATTTACTTAAAGAAAATCGTATATTTTCATCAAACCACTCTCTCTCTCTCTCTCTCTCTCTCTCTCTCTCTCTCTCTCTTTCTCTTTCTCTCTCTCTCTCTCTTTCTCTTTCTCTTTCTGTCTGTCTGTCTGTCTGTCTGTCTGTCTGTCTGTCTACCTATATCCATTTAACTAGATATTCCTCTATCTCTCTATATCCCATCGGATGTTCTATTTTTCTGTTTTTCTTTTTGTTAGATGTTTTCTAACTGTGCTTTTTTCACCGGTATACACTGTAAATTAACAAAGTTTAAAGTATGATCTCACGCCGCTTGAAAAGCTTAAAAATTACTTAAACTAAATCGTATATTTTCATCAAACTTCTCTCTCTCTCCCTCTCCCTCTCCCTCTCTATCTCACTCTCCCTCTCTCTATCTCTCCCTCTCCCTCTCCCTTTCTCTTTCTTACTCTCTCTCAGTCTCTCTCTCTCTCTGTGTCTGCCTCTCTCACTCACTCTCACACACTCACTCTCTGTCTGTCTGTCTGTCTGTCTCTCACTCTCTCTCTCTCTCTCTCACACTCACTCTCTGTCTCTCTCTCTATCTGTCTCTGTCTGTCTCTCTCTCTCTCTCTCTCTCTCTCTCTCTCTCTCACACTCACTCTCTCTCTCTCTCTCTGTATGTCTACTTATATCTNTCTCTCTCTCTCTCTCTCTCTCTCTCTCTCTCTCTCTCTCTCTCTCTCTCTCTCTCTCTCTCTCTGTCTTTCTGTCTGTATGTCTACTTATATTCATTTAACTAGATATTCCTCTATCTCTCTTTATATCACACCGGCTGTTCTATTTTTCTAATTTTATATATTTTTCTTTTTGTTAGATGTTACACGGTTTTCTATGGTCTTCTATAATACGTCTCTCTTTGTTCCCTCCCTGCCACTCTCGCTCTCTCTCTCTCCTCTCTCTTTCTTTCTCTCGCTCTCACTCTCTCACTCTCACTCTCTCTTTCTCTCTCTCTCTCTCACTCACTCTCTCTCTTTCTCTCTCCTTTCTCTCTCCTTTCTCTCTCCTTTCTCTCCTATCTCTCTCTCTCTCTTTCTGTCTGTCTGTCTTCCTATATCCATTTAACTAGATATTCCTCTATCTCTCTTTATATCCCAACGGATATTCTATTGTTCTAATTTTCTAAGTTTTTCTTTTTGTTAGATGTTTTCTAACTAAGCTTTTTCCACCGGTATACACTGTAAATTAAAATACTTTGAAGTGTGGTCTTACGCTACTTGAAAAGCTAAAAAATTACCTAAACTACATCGTCTATTTTAATCTAACTTCGCCTTCTCACTCTCACTCGTCTCTTTCTCGCTCTCCATCTATCTACCTCTCAATCAATCTGCCTCTTTGACATACTGTTTATTTATCTATCGCCCTATGTATCACACTGATTCTTATATTTTCTTTTTAATTTTCTGAAATTTTTTCTCTTGGACGTCTCTTCATGTGATTTGCATGAATTTTCTATGTAGGCTTTTTCCAACAGTGCATACTGTGATGTTAACGTAACTTAAAGTATGTGCTTCCCCTACTTAAATAGCTTAAAAATTACCTAAACTACATCGTCTATTTCCAACTAACTTCTCTCTCTCTTTCTCCCTCTCTGTCTATCTCCTAGCTATAATCTATCTGTCTGTCTACGACTGTACTTATCTATTCATTTATCTATGTTCCTTTATTGGTTTCCCCATTGACGGCTTTGACCCAAACCCGAACTGGAACGTATGTCGAAAATTAAAAAAGACAAAAACCTGAGCAAACAAGTTTAATGCAAATTTCCTTGGAATAGAAAAGAGAGGAAGAAAGAGAAGGCGAAATAAAAGAATAAATGGCTAAAAGCAGAAGGAAAGTTGCTGCACTCAAAGCAAAAAGCTGTTCGACCTAATGTGTGATATACATCGAACTTATTAAGCTTTAAGCATTTGCATGTTTTTAAAAACTTGACGGAACTCTTCAAATAAGGATGTGTTAGGTAATTTGTGGACAATTTTTTCATATTGAGATTGGTTTTCATGTCGAATTGAAACTAGCTTATATTTTTGGGTGTTGGTCAAAGAACAGTCATTCATTAAAAGGGATTTCTTCTGAACGATTTGTTTCGGTCTGGTACTTCTATTAAGTGGACGATTCAACTTTTATAGCCTCGTACCGATCACCCTGGTCTGTCATTTTTCCCATTCGGTTTATCTAAAAGGCTGGAAACTAGTTTTTGCAGGCAGAATCACCAGAGGTCGACACATTCTTCAACAAGAATTTGAATTAAAAGCAAACAAAAAAAAAAGGTTTGATATGTCTTTGTTTACAAACCATACGATCGATCGTATGGCGGCTTATGTTTACAACAAGGACTTTCGCAATATGTTACATGTATTTAGTAAGGTTTGTGTGTTGTACAGTGTTTGTACTAAGTCCTATCGTGAGCTTAATGTGCGGTTTCTCTCCCCAATGCAAACACGTAAGGTGTTCCTCATTAATTTCAATAAAAGGCCCATCAAGTCCGAGGGCCTTTAAGCTGTTTAATGTGGTTTTTGTGTTCGCATCCTATCAAGACTGGAGTGCGGGAACGGCGGCTGGATAGAGCTAATATTACCATCGTCGGCCTGTCTATATTTACTTGCGGCTAGTTGCTACCGGGGCTGTTGCCTCCTTTCAAATCTATGTTTGTTTAACAGTTTTCAAACCTCAATACCCTACAACATCGAGGTTAATTTATGTAATTATATATAAATAATTTATTTATAACATAGTATGTTAACTTAAACACAGTGTGCTCTTAAATTAAACGGGTTTGTAGACCCAAGGCTTGGGTCCAATTATTGTCTTTTTTGATTACATTTTGTCATTTTACTACGGTGTTGTATAAATATAAGTAATTTATAATAAGCGAAAATACCCTATCAGAATTAAAAATAGCAGCAAACATAAATAATGATGTAGGATAAAAACAAAATGATATTTTCAAAGATCCAATTACTGATTCCGTAAGTATTTTTAAAAGAATACAAGTCTTAAAACAAATGAAAATAAGATATTTCCAGTCTTGTCGTTTATCCCTCATGATGATATACATAACTGTATAATAATAATTTATTTTATACAAACCACGTTCAAACATCGAATTTGTGAGTTAGTACTGTAAGACATGAATGTATAAAAAAATACAAGATATTCCAGTTTGATCCTTTCATCATTAATCATCAATCATTAATTATTTAAGCGATAAATACTTCTTCGTATCTAAGTTATAATTTACCTTACCACCATGGTAATAGTAAATATAATTTAGTGTCATTTAATGAATACTTGAATTTTCGTAATAATCCAACGTATTTTTATTCTATTCCTACGGTAACTCTGAAAGAAGGGCGTTTATTTATATATTTGTTAATAACAAATAAAAGTAGTATTAGTATAAAAACCAAGAGATAATTACCGTTTAACATTTATCATGAATATCTTGATATATATTATACGAAAAAATGATGATGTCTTACTAATAGTAATAATACATTTTTATGGGTCAAACTATCGAATTTGTGGGTTTTTCATATTGTAAGCCATAAAACGCCTCGAAAAAAAAAATAAAATAAAAAAATAAACAAATCATGTAGATTTTTCGTTTGTCATTTTTCATAAATATTTAAGTAGTGATATATTTTATTAATGATAATATATCTTTAATAAATTAAAGGAAATACTGTATTTCTGAGGTTTTTTAAACTGAAATGACATAAAACATATTTGAAAAAAGTGATTTAACATGCATATTTGTTTGGTGATGTTTTTTATCAATAATAACTGATTATGTGGAGATCGTGACCTCGATCCACTCTGACACTAACTTCCCATCTCAACCAACCTTTTAAATTTTCCCTCCATTCAAATTCAAAAGGTGTGGTTGAGATGGGAAGTTAGTGTCCGAGTGGATCGAGGTGGCTCAAGTGGTAGAGCAGCGGCGTATCTAGCCGAAGATCGTGGGTTCGAATCCCGCTCGTGCCATTGACTTTTTCATCTCAACTAAACTAGTGAGTTTTACGTAATGATTAATTTGTTTTTTTCGAGGCGTTTTATGTCTTGCAATATAGAAAAACCCACAATTTCATTGGTTTGACCCCATAAAAATGTATTATTATTATTAGTAAGACATCATCATTTTTTCGTATAATATATATCAAGATATTCATGATAAATGTTAAACGGTAATAAATTATCTCTGTTTTTAATACTAATAATACTTGTATTCATTATTAACAAATATATAAATAAACGCCCTTCTTTCAGAGTTACTGTAGGTATAGAATAAAAATGCGATGGATTATTACAAAAATTCAAGTATTCATTAAATGACACTAAATTATATTTGCTATTACCATGGTAATAAGGTAAATTATAACTTAGATACTAAGAAGTATTTATCGCTAAAATAATTAATGATTGATGATAAATGATGAAAGGATCAAACTGGAATATCTTGTATTTTTTTTATACATTCATGTCTTACAGTAAAGACTCACTCACAAATTCGATGTTTGAACGTGGTTTGTATAAAATAAATTATTATTGTATAGTTATGTATATCATCATGAGTGATAAACGATAAAACTGGAAATATCTAATTTTTCATGTCCTTGTTTTAGTCGGCCGTTGGATAATCAATTGCTAATTTTTATTTGTTTTAAGATTTGTATTATTTTAAAAAATACGTACGGAATCAGTAATTGGATCTAATAAATTCACTAATTTCGTGGTCAGCTTGACCAATTAATTGTATTGGATCTAATCTTCGAAAATATCATATTTTGTTTTTAAGCTACATCATGATTTATGTTGACTAGGGAGTACTATTTTTAATTCTGATAGGGTTCTTTTGCATCTTACGAACTCCAAATAATTATAAAAATAATAAAAAGAGGTTTCTGTTTCTTCTTGATTGTAGTTCTCAAGTAAATTGAAATGATTGTTACATACTACCTTGGTCATTTGAAACCTTATTCATTATTAGAAAATTGGTTTTTAATTAACTTAATTTTGTTAACTTTAGTTGTCTCTTAAACGCTCCAAACTTTTGAACAAACGGAATAGATCGAGCGCACAAAACAATCGTAATAAATGAGTCACGACATTAATCAAGCGTTTCTGTATAAAGTCATTTCACATGATTTAATTAAAACGATTTCGGGTCCGACGGCCAACCCGACGTGGGGATGGAAGTTGTGTCCTGGGGTGGAGATTAAGAGAATGGTTTGAGTGAGTCAACACGGGATTACTGATTGTGAGGGAACCTTATTGCCGCATATTAATACAACCTTTCAACACGCATCGGTGGATACCATAATGGACATTCTGAACTGTTCGATAAACCGCTTCGATACAGTTTCTGTACAGCGCTTATTTTACTTCTTGAGCTTAATATCAGTCTATTATTGACTTAGAATCACTCATCACAAAGTATGGCACAAATAAATAAACAATGAGCAATTTACGTATATACATCAATATTTGTTTTACAAGTGCCCCTCACCCCATGGGCCGACAAACAGCTAAGGTGCCGGACTGCAGCCATTTGAACGTCTCGATCTGGTTTCTGACTCTGCTTTTAAATGTGTACCACGTCATTATCCTAAAATGCTAGCCCATCGTTTGTACCTCAGTTTGTCAAATATAGAATAGAAACAAAACATACATACATATATACATCACCACAAACATAGATGTCTGGTCACATTCACCCCCACAGAGTACTCGATATTCCTCGGGGCGGGGTTATAAGCAACCCCTTCCTTTTACGCTAATAAATTACATTCATTTCAATAAAAGAACACAAACATACTCGATAGAAACAAAGATGTCTGGTCACATTCACTCCCCCAGAGTACTCGATATTCCTCGGAGCAGGGTTATAAGCAACCCTTACCTTTCACCCTAATAAATTACATTCATTGCATTAAATGAACACAAACACGACACTCGATAGAAACAAAGATGACTGGTCACGTTCCCTCTCTCAGAGTACTCGATATTCCTCGGGGCGGGGTTATAAGCAACCCCTTCCTTTCACGCTAATAAATTACATTCATTTCAATAAAAGAACACAAACATACTCGATAGAAACAAAGATGTCTGGTCACATTCACTCCCCCAGAGTACTCGATATTCCTCGGGGCAGGGTTATAAGCAACCCTTACCTTTCACCCTAATAAATTACATTCATTTCAATAAATGAACACACTCGATAGAAACAAAGATGACTGGTCACGTTCCCTCCCTCAGAGTACTCGATATTCCTCGGGGCGGGGTTATAAGCAACCCCTTCCTTTCACGCTAATAAATTACATTCATTTCAATAAATTAACATAAAGTCAACACAGTCACAACACAAACACACATAAAAAGCACTATATGCATTTAAAATCCCTACAGCCCTGAGGTGCCCGAAAGCGATCTGTGCCCGCTGCCCTGCCGCAAGACAACGCACAGGACCGATGATATGCCAAAATATAGTCCAAATACGTCAAATCTTCTACAGTTGAAAAGGTACTCAACCATTATTCTATTCTTGTATAACGGGGGTCGCTTTCCGGCCAGAAGTGCCCGTGCGTTATTCTTGTAAGATCTATGCCTGACCTATGCCTAGTCTTGCCAGTATGGACTTTTCCCTTTTCGTACCGTTCTCCAGGGACCAGGAACCGACGTCTTTCTTAATCTGCCACAGTTTAGCAGGATTATTTCTGTTTCTACGAGCGGTGGTTGTAGCTAATGTTTTACACTGTGTTGCAACCTAGCATTTTTTTAAATTTTTATCAGTGTTATCAAATAAGAAGGAACAACAATGCGTAGAAGGCTGGTGATGACCTACCTTTTCTGTTTGTCAGTCTCCAAACTTTTCACAATAATAGATTATGTGTGTTTCTTAGTGACCTGTTGTTACATAATTTGTTGAAGTCGTGAGGAGCGGTCAAGAATGAGGTAGTTTAGAAAAACACCTTTTTTATTTTTTCGACCTTTATTCGAGTCACTTCAGGACATAAAGTGTGTTGCTATTCTTTTTTATTTAATATGACCACAAGAATAGCACCACATATTAAAAAAATGATCCGAATAAAGCTCGAAACGTCGGCAAAAAAAAAATGAAAAAGGTGTTTTTCTAAACTATCTCATTCTTGACCGCTCCTCACGACTTCAACAAATTATGAAACAACAGGTCACTAAGAAACGCACATAATCTTTTATTGTGAAAAGTTTGGAGATTGACAAACAGAAAAGGTCATCTCCAGCTCTCCACGCATTGTTGTTCCTTCTAATGAAAAAGGTGTTTTTCTAAACTACCTCATTTTTGACCGCTCCTCGCGACTTCAACAAATTATAAAAGATTATATATATGCAATATAGACTATTACATTCATTACTTGTAAATTAGTCACGGCAAAATATGCTTCAAATCAAATTCCTTTCCAGTAAAAAAAATATTTGTTCGCCTATGCGTATCTGTGAGTTCATGGGAGGAATATGAATTTTGGTTAACTAATGTAGGTAACTAAGATTAGGACTTCGTAAAAGCTTTATCGAATATATGTAAATGAATTTATTTTAATGTAAACATTCACTTTGAAAACAAATTCTGATGTTTCCTTGTTTACTGTTTATTAGCATTCAATCCTAAAATACTGCGACCTAAAAAGATCTGTCGTGTGGACCATTCTTTTTACCCATACCCCAGAAAGTAGCTTTTATCTCCAGGATGATGCAGTCAGAAAGAGCTGTTCCAATGTCTCTGCTCTTTAATGCTGTCTGCTGCAGTTTTAAAGGTATATAAATGGACAATGGCCAGCATAAAGGTCTATTATTTTCCTTAATTTTTGCTTGCTGAGAGAGTTAGGTTTGTTTTCCTGGTTGCAATGTTGCAGGGATTCAGTGTTTTCTCAATTCATTTGCTCTGTTCCAATTTTACTATGCTTTGCAGTGTGCCAGTTATCGGTTTTGGTACAAAGGGTTGATGGCTGATCATGCTTTTGCTACTTTTTCAGCCTGTTCATTACCTTCAATCTCGTCTCCTGGCACTCCATCTCGGTGTTTTTCTAGGAGTTGGAAATTTGGCTTTCCCAGACAAGATTTCAGTTGAAGGTGGATGAGCTTAAACTGCTTGGGTCTCTGAGATATGTCCTACGTCGACTTAGGGCAGTATAACTACTATACAGGAAGAAACAAGATTTATTGTATAGTTTACTGTATAGTTATTATATATTAATTAATTTTTTTACGAACATCGTTGATTGGTCGAGGTTGCTCAATTTTGGTTTGAGAAAGTTGAATGCTTCCGAACGTAGCCAGAAATAATGACGACCAAAAAATATAAAGATAGGGGTGGAAAAAGGTCTGGAAGGCACAAAGAGGATCTATGGCTGAAGTAGGATAGTCGTGTATTCGTTGTATTTCATTTTTGCGTTCGTCTTAAGTAAATATAATTAATGTTTTATTTAATTTTTGTTTATTGCTTTATTCATTACACTTATTTTTATCATTATTTTTTGCCGGTGAGGTATTACAAGACAATACAAGATATATTATTTGGCCAGCCTCAGGTCATTCAGGGCTGCTATGATGTAGAATGATACACCTAAGTAATTTTTCAAAATTCCTCCAAAACCCATCCAAGGAATTTTCAGACCAACGCTAGATGTAAAAAATAAAAATAAACATTGTATTCTCGAGTCAAAAGGTGGGGTTGAGATGGGAAGTTAGTGCCCGAGTGGATTGAGGTCACGATAGCTGGTAGAGCAGCGGCGTATCTAGCCGAAAATCGTGGGTTCGAATCCCGCTCGCGACACGGACTTTTTTATCTCAACTAAAAACCTGAAAGAATTGCATTTTACTTCAATTAATTATTTTTTTTTATGTAGGGCCTTGCGGGATTCGAACCCATTCGAAGGTCGTGGATTCGAATCCCACTCGTGACACTAACTTTTTCATCTCAACCAAGGCCTTACATAAAAAGAATAATTAATTGAAATAATTAATATGGTTAATTAGACCACTAAACACAAATGGATTGTATTTTACAATTAGATTTTAAAAAAAGCATGCTAAGTACGTATTTTTTGGTTTATAAAAATTTTACTCTTGTTTTTTAGTAAATCAGTCTGACATCAAAGACATACTTGCTGGTTTGTTTATTGGTTCTAGGTATGTGCGTGTTTTTCTTTGTTGCGCGTGTGTTCTTTGTATGTTTGATTGTTTGTTTTTATGTTCGTAGTTTGTTTACTTATATGTTAGGATTCTCTGGAAGTTTGAACTTTCTTGACTAATGTCCATTTCGTTCGTCTTAACAAACACTGTCTCAGTATAATTATACACATTTTACGACAAACAATATTATACGCTTGTTAATTGCACTTTTAGCTGATTGCAACGTTAATTTCATTTTTGGTGCGCTTATTTAAATAGGTATTTTGTTGGTCGTTGAAGTATTTGATGATGTAGAATGTAGTCAAATGGTCTGTTTTTGTTGGATTTAAATCTTCGTAGTTTTCTTTCGTTGCTTGGAGATTTAAATACGTTACGATGTACACGGCGTGTATTTGTAAACTTAATTTGATTCAGGGTGGATCTGCGGGTGAATGATTCACTGCAGAAATTTATCAAGAATAGTGAGAACAGACACACATGTCCCCTCCCCTCTTTTTTCCTGAATAAGCTTTAGTACCCTCCCAGTAAATAAGAAACACCCTGTAATTTCCTTCAAACCGAGTGGGAAACGGCGTGATTCGAGCCATTCCCTTTTGATCAATCTATTTCAGTTGTTTGCTTATCGGAACCGCTGTCTACAAACTGATTTGTTCTTTCTCCTCCACGTCTTGCCAGACCGGTTAACGTTTCAATCGGATTAGACGTCTCAATTCGCGCCATTAGTCTTCAAACTGATCCAATCGCGATATATGTCGAAGTCGGACTCCGGACATGAGGAACGACAACGGCCATCCCTCGGAAACAATTTCCCGAAGGTAATTTGTGTAAAAGGTCGGCCTTGTACAAAAGTGGACTAGAATGGTTGGAGATGGTGCTGTTTTATTGTTATAAGGCCACTCAAGTTACATCACATTGCAGAGCACTCGATGTATATTTTCGCTCTACTTATTGCCTCCGGACCCCTTCAAAGATAAAATCAATAACATGTCAACTTGATAAAACTAGAAGAAGAAACCTTGAGCGAACAGGACCTGGAGAAGTTTACCGAGACAAACTTTGCTTATAACTCAGAACGATATAAATCTACTCCGCAACGCTATATTTGTGTAGTTCCAAGATTTTATAGCTGTACGCTGTCCCTTTATTAAAGACAGTTGGATAAAACTTATAATTTAACAACTTCTAATTCCACCCTACTACCCGATGATGTAGGAAATTTAACATTATTTAGCATAATGATTATTTGGAGATCGTGAGATGCGGTCTGGTGTGAGGTTTTAGATAAATATTTTCTTTATCGTGTCAACGTTACGATCTTTATTAAGATCATCTTCCGGGCCTGGCATTTATAAACATTGTTTAAATTATACAATTACATGTAAGATATAAATATGAATTTATAGGGGCGTCGGTGGCCACAACGGTTTAGGTGTTGACAGGGCGTTCATCACTGTAAGGTAAAGGGCTCGGGTTCGAATGCAGCGGCCCTGCATTCGAACCCGACAAAAAAAATGAATTTATACAATGATGTACACGTTACAGAAATTTTAGGTTTAATAAAAGTAATTGTACTCAAAGTGCTTGTTTTCTGTGTAGATGTGTCATTATTGGGTGTCGTGTTGTGACTGCTAGTGAGATATTGTTGTTTTGGGACGTTGGTTTTTGAAGGGGTTGGGAAAGAAGTTGGGACAGAAAACAGTTTTATATACAAATATTTTGAGTCTGTATAAATTCACTTTTTTCACATCCTACATGTATTTGTATAATTTAAACAACGTTTATAAATCCCAGGCCCTGAAGATGATCTCAATAAAGATCGAAACGTTGGCACGATAAAGAAAATGTTTTTCTAAAACCTACGTCACGCCAGACCGCATCTTATGATCTCCAAATAATCATTAACTACCGGTGACTAAACACCCACACATTTAGCATAATGTAACATAAACTAAGTTATATCATTGTTTATTATTCAATTAATTAATATTTACGAAAGGTATTGGTTAAGATAAAAGGTCGAAGTCACGATAGCTCAAGTGGTAGAGTAGCGGCGTATTTAGCCGAAGGTCGTGGGTTCGAATCCTGCTCACGACGCTGACTTTTTTTATCTTAACCAATACCTTTCATAAATATTAATTAATTGAAAAATGTTAATTGGTCAATCGGACCACGAACTTTAATGGACTTAATTTTTTTAATTATTTTTATTGATATGGTTCGACGTAAGAAATAAACAGTTCGACGCATATTGTCATACAAAAGCGTTTAATAAATAACAACTTTCCTAAAAACAATCTTCTTTATAATTTGGCTTTAGGATAGAAATAAATCGATTGTTTCATGAATAAAAAAGGTATTTTAAGCCGAGCCAAACGGAGGGAAAAGGTCTTTATCCATCTATTGCCCTATATAAAAGAGAAATTAGATCCGTACTATCTGTCCTCTTTACAAGATTAATACTTTCCATTTAACCCCAGGGCATTGGATCTTGGCACCTTTGGAAAATATATTTTACACAAATTGTCTTCCGACATTCCGCTCGTTTGAAGTCTGTCTTTTAAGTTAGGTTAACAACTGTTTGATTATTTTTATGATGAAAATAGGTGTTTGGTTTTAGTGATTCGCCATAGCCAGGCAATGACTGTATCATTTTCCTACTTGCCATATGACGGATGCCATGGATTTAATGACCTACTCGCTATCGCTCGTGACGGTTACATCGAACATGCGTGACACACAATTCGAAAAAAAAAAGGTCGACCCATAGTTAAAAAACGTACTTTTTCGTAACACTTTAAATACGGTTTACTATTATAATAAAACTGCTAAAAGGAAATTTGTACATTTTCCAGGCAGATCAAATTTACAAAGTTAATTTTTCAAATTACGGTTTGTTTAATGCTTTAACCAAAAAAGATGTTTAAAAAAAATATCCATGCATAAACTAACAAACAGTCAAATGAGCGCAGAAAAAACATGGACAAAAATCAGATTTAAAACCAAACACATACAAATAAGCACATAAACAAACATACCTGACAAAATAAACACAAACAAACACAGACCAAATCAAAGGCGGGAAGGAATAAGGAAACAGACACAAACAAACCCATAAATAAACTTCGAAAAAACGCAAACAAAAACTCACAATTACAAATGGATGAGCAAATAAGAATATATCACAAATATTCACAGAAAGAAAGATATAAGAAAAAACGCTCACGCACAACAATCAAATTCACAGCCAAACAAAAACGCATAGAAATAAACAAATACAAACAGACACGCACACAAGAAAGTAAACAAAGACAATTAAGAACTGCCGCAGAAACAAGTGCAGATAAACACACAACAATAAAAATAGCAACCAAACAAGCACTCGCTTGTACTAATAAACGCAAACAAATTAACTCGCGCAAAAAGTAAGACAGAAAAACATACGCAAAAAAATACACACAATAACAAATGGAAGAACAAATAAACGTACACACCCTCACATTTAAGAAGAAAAGCAGAAAAATAAGCAAAACAAATAAAAAGTCACACAAATAAATTTTCATATACACAAATAAAAGCTGAAAACCGTAAGCATAACAAACAAAACATGCAATCAGAAATGGAAAAACAAATAAACATACATATACAAACGAACTAACACACACAAAGAATGAACCATAAACCAAAAGAACAAAAACACGCCCAATCACAAATTGACGAAAAAATAAACATATACACACAAACGAGCTACTTCATTCAGAAAGAAAAGCAGAAAAACATTCGCACAACAAATGAAAGCACAATATAGCAAAATAACAAACAGATAGACATATACAGACCAACAAACAGAAATAAATTAATCTATGTTGATTAGAGGTCTTAATTAACCATATTAATTAATCCAATTAATTAGTCATTTTATCTAAGGTTTTTGGTTGGGATGAAAAATTAGTGTCATAAACGGGATTCGAACCCACGCCCTTCGGCCGCTGCTCTAACTTCTTACACTTACGATAGCTCAAGTTGGTTTAATCGTTCGAATCTCGCTCGTGACACTATATTTTCAAGACCTTACATATATAATTGATTGAAATAATTAATACGGTCAATTATGACTGCTAAACATATATGGAGTTCATATTATATCGGTTTGGCAAGAAAGTAATGTCGTTTTTCAATTATAGGATTAATTAGCGCAATATTTACAGTTTTTGTCTATATTATTTTTGTTTACAAATACGCTTGCTTAATCCCTAAATTATAAGGTTTTATCTGTTTCTGTTTTCAAATTCTTTAGTTGTGTCAAATAATTTAATAGGTTAATAGGTTCTATTTAATCATGACTTCCGATGAAACGCATTTAAGGCATTGTTTACTTTATAGATTCTACTGTTGCAACTGAATATTTGTGTGCAGTGTGTTATTAATGCTTGAAATGTTCGTAAAGTCTAGCGGTGGCTTCCTCGTTGTAGAGAAGGAAGATTTGTTCTTGAAGATGACGCGCGATGTGGACGTCCTTTTGAGGTTGACGACAACATTGAGGCATAGGCTAGAAGGAAATCCCTTTTTGCCGACCCGACATCTAGGAGACATGTTAAATTTTTACCATACCATTGGAAAACACACCTAAAGACGTGGTTTTGTTCAAAAGTACGTTATATGGATCCCACATGAACTCAGCGAAAGGAATTTGGCACATCGTATCTCACTTTGCTCCTCTTTACTCCTCTGTCGTCACTCTTACGACCCATTTCTTCAAAGATTGTTAACAGGCGATGAAAAATGGATTACTTTCAAAGTCATAGTCCGAAAAAAAGCTTATTTACCAACCCGATCAATGGCCTTCAGTGGTTCCAAAACAACAAATGCAAAAAAAGGTATGCTGTGCATTTTGGCAGTTGGTGGGACAGATCCGGCCCCTCGCGTTTAAGCTTTTACCACCAAACTGTTGCTAGTGAACTGTACTTTAGGCTGGTTAGCCGGTTTGGCCTTAAAATAAAGCAAAAACGGCTTGTAGTAGCAAACAGAAAAGGTGTTGTCTTTCACCACTAATCCAGCCCCTACGTTGCTTTTACGACCAAACAATTATTTACTAATCCGAATTGGGAAATTTTATCACACCCTCCATGCTCTCCGGACATTTCACCTTGTGACTACTATTATTTCGGCCATTAAAAAAATGGTTTAAATGGCCATAACTTTGAAAGTTTTGAAATTGTTCAAACGTTCCTAGACTGAAAAGAATGAAATTTTTATGCAAAAGGAATAGACAATGAATGATGGCCAAATCTAATTGCAAACAATGTACAATACATATCCGAATAGTCAAAAACATGCCAGGTATGAAAATAAATAAAAATGTATACTGTAAAAAAATCAATATTTTCTTGCCAACCTAATATTTAAAAACGAAAAGTATGTAATTGCTGTAAGCATAGTTGTAAGCTCAATGTAAATACAGTATAATTTATGTATTATTTTCTCGTTGTTCGTTAACAAGCGAAGGTCTTTTCGTTCGTAGTTACATTTAAGGGCTTGTATTCAGATTAATTCGAGGAAATCCTTATCAAATTTTGTAATTTCATCAGTATAGCGTTTCTTTTGTGCGCTTATCCTTCATATTTTAATATGGATAGTGGTGGAAATATGTTTGCTATCGGGCAGATATGTCCTTAGTGTCTTTCTTGTTTCTAAGTAATTGTGTCGCAATGCGATTTCTTCCTGAGCTGGCACTTTTCTGTATGTAGATATCGATCTTTAACGTCAAAGATAATGGTTAAGAAGGATTTGTCCGACCCAAATTTTTTGATCTAAGAAATAAGGATTAAATTTTTTTCTTCTCGTCAGTTTCATATCTCTGCAGTCTGCAATCAGTAGTTAAGTAGAATGTTTACTTTATCATTATCTTTACACTACCTATTCTTAATTTAGGTTGTTCTTTAGTGTTAAAACTAACAGGTGTTCATTATTTTTAGGACAAGTTAATTCCGAGTGGGAAAGAAACCGCGTTTATCAGGTGAGTTTTATAAAACAAATTTCAACCCTATCCAATACAAACGGGCCGTGCAGAGATAAGAATCGTTTAAAAATCCAATCACAATTTACAAAAATTAACATTCATGAAGTCTATTTTCGGAGGCGAGGCCTGAAGTGTCGTGGGTGGTAGTAAATAAATCATTAAGAGGGCGGGATGTTGCCGCGGACATAAAGTGGCTTTTACGACCAGCAGTAAACCGCAGAGGCCTAACCTTCATCGAATTATCCCTCGCAATGTATCGCCAATTGTATTCCGAAGTGGAACAAGACACTTTGACGTATGGACCATTGTATTTCCTATTTCCCTCGGGGTTGTTAACACATATTTATTGTGTTTGTCACTTCTATGTTGTTTTTTTTTAATTTTTACACATGCTCCCTTATAACATAATCGACAGGCTGGGTATACCATAAACTGCTACTTGACACATCAGCAATTATCACTTTCACCATAAAACTTCAATCATCATTTTATTGCTGGCCTAACCCAATCGTTTTACACATCGAAGGGGATCATACTTCATGAATTTATTTATAGCTTATTATAAACAAGTTTTTAATTTGAAAAGTTGGTCGTTTTTTGAATAAAGAAAATTTAAACTTATGAGGTTTTTTGTTGAGGTCTGTGGTGTTGTGGACTTATAATTTGGTCGTGTCTGGTCCCTGGTTTTGGTTTAATTTTGATCATTGGGAAAAAAATGAATATTATTTTTAATTTTATTTTTAAAATAATTTTAATTAATCAGTTAATTTTGGAAAATAAATCATGACTTAAAACAGGTTAGGTTCGTATGAGGTGACTGCAAAGTCTATCGCACTGTGTACTTCAGTTTTATAGGCAATAGCAGGACTATTGTGTTCTTCCGTGTATCCACCAACCGTTTACAGTAGAACTTAAGATGTCTTCGTCTTGACAGAACCTACATAGGCTGTTTTCTGCCATTCTAAATATTTTTAAGTGCCTGTTGAGTCGGCTAGCAGACCTGCAATGATCCTACGTTTTGTTGAGTTCGTGAAACTTCCTTTTTTCTTCTTTATTTTACAAATACATTATTCGACTCAAAAGTAAAACATCATGTATATATAAAATAGCATGGAAACATGAACAACAAACTAACCAGTGTTGGAAGTCGTTAGTACATCAATATGATTTTGATGGGATCCATTCTAGGAGACCGATGTTTAGTAATGAGGTTGTCGCGGGGCCCCTGATACTTCAGTCTCCTGTTAGGATGATTATGTAACGTGCTGGATGAGGGTTTTGACGAACGAGTTCAGATGATGGGATAGTTTGGAACGTTTTGTAGGGCTAGTTGAGTAACAAGAGGAACATTTATATCGGTATGGATGGTGTGATTGGAAAGGGGCATTGACTATTGTGTAAGTATTATAGATTGAAGGTATTGGAACGCTTTGCAGTCCCGTATATTTCAGGTCTGTGTGTCCAAATGGGGGAGGGCAATGTAAAGTTTTCTTTCGTTTGTCAGTGAGAGTTTAGATCGTCTGTCGAATAGTCGAGCACGCTTCCTTATGGGATACCTGCTAGAAATAGGATGGATAGGAGATAATGAAGCTTTGTGGGATATTAGGAAGTAACGATGTTCTTGAGCTTCCACAACAACGCAGTACTCGGTCAAAGGCCTGGTTAGAAGAACTGTTGTAGAGTCGACTAGCAACTCCGATAACCGAATTGGTGATGGGAATTGTGTTTGCTAGGAATTTCTCTAGACAAATGGATCTATAGGAGCTTTTCCAGTATTTTGCCAATAATGGAAAAAGACTGATGTGTAGGAGATAGTTGATGATTAGGTTTCTTAGGTTTTCTTAGGTCTTAGGTTTTCAAAGAGTGGGGAAATGGGTTATGATGGCGTTGAATAGGTTATGAAGATAATGACTTTTTAGGTAGTTGGAAAAAGATGATGGGAGTGATTAGGTCTTACCTGGGCTTTTCTTTTTGGTGAGATTTAAGATTCACTTCTTCTGGAGAGAATGGTTTTGGGAGGGAAAGTGAGGTAATGGTTCGTCAAAATTATTAAGGATTTTTTCAGAATGGTGAAGATCTTGGTTGCCTGCGTGAGGATTGAATTGCAGAGAGGTGTTGGGCCAGGAGGTGGGCTTTGTCCTCATTGGATTTGGCCCGAGATTCATCGTTGGAGGAGTTGGGATGTGTTTTGTATTTGAGGATTTTCTTTGTAGCAGTCCATAGTGAATTGTCGTGTTTCTGTATGAGTCGAGGATTGGTTGATGTGGTAGTGGTGTCCTTAGTTGAATAACTGCCTAGTCAAACGATTGAAAAGTCTTTTGCCAAAGGGGTATCAAGTGCGGTGCAATCGAGGTCTTGCTCGACACTTGCGGGATATCAGTGTCCTATTTGGAAGGGTAAATTGTATGGTACCGTTCCAGTACTTCTTGGACTGATGCATAATATGGAGTCCCAGATACTCTGTTGAGTTAGGCAAGGTCTACGTTGTTGTCTAGTTGCTGAACGGTTGTTAGGGTTGTTATTCGAGTGTTACTCAAAATAAGTACAGGTAATCGGTCCGTCGAGCAGGGTGGGTCGAGGTGTTTTAGTTTAGGGTGGAACTCTAGTGCGAGGACAAAAGGGCTATGGTCAGAAGAGAGGACATCTAAAGTGGAGAAATTCTTAAAAATATTGTCTCCTGTTCTTCCATCAGATATGAGCACTGCAACCAACAAAGATCAACAAAAATGTGATTACTCCCTTGCTCCTCACTGTCCAGCTTTACCTTCTTTACGTATTTCAGGTTTTTTCCCATTTGAGTTTTTAGGCTCTTCCTTGTCATGTATTCACAGTAGAAAATATTATGTGCTGGACAGCCAGAGGCTGTTTTTTGCCTCTCGTGCCTATAGAGTTGGCAAGGCTGGCAGACCGGCATTGATCCTGAGTTGTATTCGGCTTTGCTGCATAGCAGAACTGCTATAGGCGAGACTTTCTTAAATAATGTCTTTCGCCTGTTCTGTCCTGGTATCTTTTTTCCACCAGGTATGGAACCATTTGGTGCATAGACCAAAATGGGACTATGGTATAGCTCAGTATTCAGCTTTAAATCTTTGTTATTACCCGTCATACATAGTGGCTCCGCTTTATTTCAACTTACCTTTTTCATGAGTAGAAGCCTTTTCCTTGTCAGGCATTGACAGTAGAATATAATATGTACTAAAGTTTCCTCTTCTTGGTAGAACCTACACAGACTACCTATTAGTGCCACCTATTGAGATGTCCGGTTAGCAGTCCTACAATTAACCTGAGTTTTGTAATTTGTTGATTCTTGACTCAGCCGGTCTGTAATGAGTAGTCTGTTGTGGCAGAGTAGTGTCGGTGTTCGACTCGGATTTGTCACGCTATTGGCTCTGGGCTCGAGTACAAGTACAACGATGAGAATTTTAATTATTCATAATATGTAAAAGATTCTGTAAGTGAGCTGATCCTCGTCCGCGACACCCAACTTAAATCAGCACAAGTTGGACGTTAAGCCCTCTTATGGTAGGAATGAGTGAGTTTAGGCGTGACTTCGTGGGTCCTTTCGATGCTACTGACGACTATTCTATGGCTATTCTATCTGCCTCTTCCTTACCCTTCTGTCTTAGTTCCCTGAGACCAGATAATAGATAGTTTGTTCGTCTATTCCTACTTCTCCCGGATCACTCAAGCATGCGGTCCCATACTTTACGTACAAGTAAAGGCAATGCTCTGAACACAGCTTGGTTGTCAGATTAGATTTCAACTAATTTGCCTTCAATTCTCAGAAAAGAGGAAAGTTGAGTAGTACTTAATAGCTTATTTATATTTTATTTATGTATTTTTTAAAAATTGATTAACGATTCATAACACTTTGAACAACAAAATTTCATTAAACGTAAAGAGTGTTGTAATTATTCTTACGCAACCTGATTTCTCTGATCTGACTTAGCTTGTAAAGTATATCATAAAATTTATAGAAACGTTTTAAAAAGTCCTAGCTTTTTGCGAGCCATTTAGAAGATCATTTTACTTTGCAAGCAAGTTTTTAACTGAAGATCTCACCATATCGACGTTTTTTTTCTTATGCTTAGCAACCTTAAGACCTTAGATAAAAAGTAAAATTATTTGAAATCTTTTTCTTGGAAAAGTTATTGTTTTCCTTTGGCTGTGTTAGTTTCATATTTTTACTACTATTTACTAGTTTTATCTTTGAAATACCAGTGTACGAGAGTCGTTGTGAAGAGATTTCTAGACCAGTTTTGCAATTAAAAGTTAGATTTATGACCAATAGCGCTTTGCGATTGGAAACATTCGATGACGGCTTCTTACAAAGGTCTCATCGTTATTTATATTGCAGTAAATTATCAAAGACAGTTTTCATTTCACTCTCGCGCCATACAGTTTTCATCTTCTTCCGTTTTTCACGATCGCGAGGCAATAAATAAAATAGGGAATTAAGCCGGCAGAAGAAGAGAGCTTGGTGCAGAGAAACTCAGATCGATCCGAGACTACAAGTTGTGCGGAATTAGTTTAGACTACGTGCTCTCTCCTTACATCTCGCCTCTTAAACAGACGTAGGTTCGAAATCTAATATACTCGAAGAAAGGGGTTGGAATCAACAGAGGGAAGTCCAGACGGGACTTTTTCAAGTAATAATTAGTTGCGGAAACTTTTGTATTTTTTAAAGGACCAGTTAGGACTCTTTAGTAAAACGAAAGGACTACCGGTTTAGCCGTCTTAATTAGAAAAAGTCGCCCGAAGGATTCTTAACTCGATGCGCTCTCCTGAATCCAAAAACCATGAGTAAAACTTTACCCTCTTCATTCCATAGAGAAATTAAATTGAAAGGAAATTTAATTATCTACAATATTTACAAAAGTGTAGAAAAAATCCGAGACCGAAGTGTTTGGGAACACCCTATATAGGATGTCGAAAATCTTTTTTGGCGATGGTAAACCTTATTTGCAACAACTTCCAACGTATAGTTTCCCCATACCTATTTTCCTTCACTCCTTGATGAGTTACGATTTTTTGTCAATTTTGAATGATGAAAAAAATACAAATATCTAACATCAGGGCTATCACAGTTTTGCATTCAGTATTAATGTGCGGTGATTAGAGACCGTTTGTCGATGATTATTCAGAAATCGTGAGAAGCTGTCTGGTGTGATGTAGGTTTCAGAAAAACATTTTCTTTATCGTGCCAACGTTTCGATCTTTATTGAGATCATCTTCAGGGCCTGAGATTTACATTGTTTAAATTTAATTTAACAAATACATGTAGGATGTGGAAAAAGGTGAATTTATACAATGCAAAAAAATATATTTTTTACATTCAATCAAAGTATTTCTTTTAAAATNAGGTTTCAGAAAAACATTTTCTTTATCGTGCCAACGTTTCGATCTTTATTGAGATCATCTTCAGGGCCTGAGATTTACAAACATTGTTTAAATTTAACAAAAACATGTAGGATGTAGAAAAAAGTGAATTTATACAAGACAAATAAATATTTTTTTTATATATATTTATTTGCATTGTATAAACTCACTTTTTTCCACATCCTACATGTTTTGTTGAATTTAAACAATGTTTGTAAATCCCAGGTCTGAAGATGATCTCAATAAAGATCGAAACGTTGGCACGATAAAGAAAATGTTTTTCTGAAACCTACATCACACCAGACCGTATGTCACGATTTCAGTATTAAATTTCCTTTCTACTATTTTCATATGAGATATTTTTCAATTAAGAACCTTAAGAAATGATCAAATTTGCAAAATACCACCAAAGTTTGGTTTTTAGGAAATAATGTATAATTGGGTGCTCTTATGTTTAATCCTAGAGAGTGGCAAACTTCACAAAAGGTTCATTATTTAATAGACGTAGATGTAATAGTCGGGGTGCAATATACTGCGCTCTTTAAGAGTTATTGTATCCCCGTTCTCTGCCCAAAGCACACCGGTGAGTCCTATTTCATCAAGGCACTTGATTAATAGGCCAGGTTTCAATGGTTGAATCTCTTCTATGAACACAGAAGGGTTTACCTTGGCAAAATACTGGAAAAGCTCCTATATAACCAATTTAATTGACATATGGGTGCAATCATTCAAAACTTAAGGTATCGTTTTAATCAAATTCAAATAACTTTTTAAAAATTGTAGTATCTGATTTCTTACATTTTCTCCTTGTATTATTATCATAAATATATGTTAGACATCAACAAAGGATAGGGTTCTTTGGTTAATTTACTCCATCGGGTTTTTTTTATCATTGCTTTCGTTTCTGAATGGGCTTGTTACATACATTTTTATATACAAAAAAAACAGCCTTATCTCAATTAGGTCAGCTTCATCATAATAACATAGAACTGCGTGTTCATGTATTAATAAATTATTATAATGGTAAACTACATTTTATTTAGTAAATACATATTATGATTATAAATTACATTTTATTTAGTAAATAACCAATTTAATTGACATATGGGTGCAATAATTCAAAACTCAAGGTATTGTTTTAATCAAATTCAAATAACTTTTTAAAAATTGTAGTGTCTGATTTCGTACATTTTTTTCCTTGGATTATTATTATATATTATAAATATATGTCCGACAAAGGATAGGATTGTTTGGTTAATTTACCCCATCGGGTTTTTTAAATCATTGCTTTCATTTCTGAATGGTCTTGTTACATACATTTTTTAATATACAAAAAAAGAAAGACTTAGCGTCACCTCATTTAGCTCAGCTTCATCATAATAACATAGAACTGAGTGATCATGTATTAATAAATTATTATAATGGTAAACTACATTTTATTTATTAAATACATATTATGATTATATCCATTATATTTAGTGGTTTATTGACCAAATTACTTCTGTCAATTAACTAATCTTTTTATGTAAGGTTTTGGTTGAAATGAAAAAGTTAGTGTCATGAGCGGGATTCGAACCCACGACCTTCAGCACAGACCGTGGATTCGAATCCCGCTCATGATACTTATTTTTTCTTTTCAACCAATCCTATCAATACGTTCAGGTAAATAAGCCGCTGCTATACCACTTGAGCTACCGTGACTTCGATCCACTCAGACACCAACTCCCTATCTCAACCTACAAACTTTCGAATTTTTCCTCTTTTTGCCATTTTTCAATTCATTCATTCATTATGATTATAAATTACATTTCATTTAGCAAATAACCAATTTAATTGGCATATGGGTGCAACCATTCAAAACTTAAGGTATCATTTTAATCAAATTCAAATAGCTTTTTACAAAATGGAGTTTCTGATTTCTTACATTTTTCTCCTTGTATTATTATTATGTACATTATTATTATGTATTATAAATATATGTTAGATATCAACAAAGGATAGGGTTCTTTGATTAATTTACCCTACCTGTCTGGAAAGAAGATAATTGAACGAATACAACAAAATTAGATACATACAAAATAACAGTGTTGTGATTGAAAAAAAAGGTGGAAATACTGGAAATGACATTTAAACTCCATTAGAATACTTTAATCTCGTCGAGGCAGCCCCTCGTGTTCGTTTGTTTGTTCTGCAATCAGTTTTTAATTGAAGGGAAGAAGAGCAAAGCAGACACTTTGCTCCCCAACTGGCCGAACAAAATACCCTGTTATTACCTCGCGTCGGACGAGTTACTGAAAACGCTTTGCCATAAGTTTACATTTAATTAGCTAACAAAAGCTGAACAAGAAATTAATGGTAGAAAACCGGAGAAATACGCCCCAGGGGAAAAATTAAATTACGCTTAAGGGTTCCGTTGTGCAAAATGTGTTTAATCGACACGGTACAATTAAAAGTTACAAGTGATGACTAAATAAAAAAAAATCTTCTTGCAATACACAATACTTATAAATAAATTGGCTTTGGAATATTTCAGCATTTCGCCACATTCAATGATTGCCTCTTGCTTTCGTCCATCCACAAAACCAACGACTGTGCGATCAGCATCTGACATACCAAAAACCTAAAACGAAAAAATGAACACAATGATTTTGTGAAAATTCAAACACAACATTATGAACACATACACAATAATAACAGAACTTAACACAAAGTTTATCTAGTAAAATAATGTCATCGGCTTACTTCTCAAAACTTATGAATTTTCTTTTCTCGTGATGAATGTTTAATATAATTAATCTTTATGTAAAGTATTAGTCGAAATGAAAAAAGATCGTGTCACGAGCGGGATTCGAACCCTCGACCTTCGTCTCAATACGCTGTTGCTCTAAACACTTGAGTTATCGTGACTTCCATGGCCATTTCATGTTGCCGAAGTTCGAATCCCGATTACACGACATTTGAAAATATGGCAAAAATAGGGAAAAATCCGAATGGTTGTAGGCTGAGTTGAGAAGTTGGTGACTGGGTGGACCGAAGTCACTATAGCTCAAGTAGTTAGGGCAGCAGCGTATTGAGTCGAAGGTCCTGGGTTCCAATCCTGCTCGTGACACTTGCTTTTTCATTTCAACCAAAACCTTAGATTAAAATTATACTTAGTTAAATATAATTACATTGTTCTTAATATTTTATTTCATTTGAACTTTTTAAAATATTGAGTTAATTTAGTCAAAATGAATAAAACAAGTCAATCGTTTTCAGGAATAAAGAAAGTATTTCAAGGCGAGATAAATGACGGAAAAAGAACTTTGTACATTTACGTTTCGACATAAAGAGAAATCTCATCCGTCCCACCTGTCCAATGTACAATATGAATATTTTTCATTCCTCCTTGTCATTCTTGGCACCATAGAATATTTTTTATTCTCACAAAGCATAATAATTACAATGTAGAATGATTGTTGCTTGTTCCTTGTTTTTGTTGGCAGAATTATCATGAAATGTTTCTCGTTTAACGATGTTATTGTTCAAAATGATAAAAACGTTTTTACTAAAGCTAAATAAGCGAAGTAAATCAATACTTTATTTTGTAAATATTGATTATTTCTATCTATCGTTGTACTAAGAACCCCTGTTCTTTTTCTGTGAAAGCTGGGGAATAATGAAAAACGTAATTTTTATAGGCAGTAAATTTCGCCCTGGCAAGCACTAAAACACGATAAAAAGTAGCAAAAACAATCTGTCGCACCCTCGTTTTAATGGCGCTTTATTTAAAGGCGTTATCTAATTTCCCCCTGTTTTTCCGTATTTATAAAATCGTGAGCCACCTCAAGCAGATAGCGCACGTTCGGCGTTTTTTCCCCCACGAAAGGACACGTGGATGGTGGTTTGAACGTCGTGTTTGTTGACTCTGCCCTCAGAAGGGGAAGGAGCGCGTGGAAGCAATTTATGGCATAATGCAATTCAAGTCCATCTTAATTACTGCTCGGAGGGTGCGGATCGTATAACTGAATTATATTCGGGGTCGGGGAGCACTTCCCTTTATGACCTTACGTACGAGAACGTCACTGGCGAAAAAGGTTTATGCAAACCTCCCTTTCTGTCCGGCTGTATAAACGGATATGAACGACATATGGCGTATGGGCCAATTACACCGTTTTGCCTTGTTTCGGCAAGCTGTCGAAGCGGAAGTGTACAACAGAACTATTGATCTAACTTTAAAAACGTTGTAATAGACGGACAGTCAAATTGTTTGCTAAAACAATGCCTTGCAGATTTACCATTTGTCGGCAGTTCTTTCACCTTGATCGTCAAAATTTGCTCTACATTTGGTCTACAACTGATAAGATTCGATTAGATTTGCTTCTGATTCTACAGGTCTTTTGTATCGAGTACGAGTAGGACTATTGACCTCCCACAACTATCCACTCTCAAATTTCTTATTTGGTTTAATAGCTTGACTGTAACAGGCACTTTGGATTCCTCCTCTTGTGACTCATAAGAAGCTAGACTAAAAATAAAACTAGATGTCTCGGGTTTTTTCAAATAAATGGAGGGAGGGAACGGAAGTTAAACTTTGTATTTTTATGATTTATGTACTTTGGTAATTTTATCCTCGGTGGTTTGTTCTATCAGAAGCCTTTACTATTTTACCAGCTTCAGTGCGGATTTTTTGGGAAAGCAACTGACGACCAAACTGCATGTTTATGACCTCGTGACCCCATGAAAAAAAATGTCACAATCTTATATGTTTGTAATCATACTAATGATCATATCTAATTATTATTTTTGAAAAGTGTTATTAAGTTTTATTTTATTTTAAATTCGTCTATAATCCTGATTGAATTTCAGCAATTTTTGCTTGGATTTTTTTCCGTTAAATGTATACCAATTTTATGATATCATTAGTGGTGTGGTACTAACTCATGCTGTCTACGAATGTTGGGCACTAATTCTCGTCCCTTGTTCTTTGCTTACATTCTAACCCAGCACTGATGCATCTGACATGCCGAAATGAGCAGTCACCATCAAACTACAATCTATAACCTATATAATTACAAAGCCACAATTGTATGTCACTCATAAAGAAAATTAGTGAAGAAAGCAAAAACAGTGGTGAAATTAAATCAGGTGGATCTTTAAATATCCACTTTGACTATTATAAGTTGTACAGACTTACCAGTATCCACATAAATAATTAATTAGTTCAGGTAATAGAAAATTGGTTTTCATTACTAGATTGAATATAATTTTCAATCACAATGATTAATAATGACGCGTATTCCCAGATGGGGGCGTTTGACTCATGTCATGCTATCTGGTTAAGTCATGGAAGGGGGGAAGGGTTCTTCAATTCTTGGTCGGTCACCTATCCCCAGGAGGGTGCCCGTCACGCATAAATGACTGAGACCAATTGGACGTGAAATCCCATTTACCTTTGTAAATAAATGTGTAAAATGTTTTATCCGCATATTGGACGGCAGTGGTCCTGGCTGGTGGACGCGTGACGGTGAACGTTAACAGACTTGATTTATCGTCTGTTGACACCCCGTGTGCAACACTCTGCATAATTGTACGCCGCTCTTGATGAAATACTGTTTAAATTTACATGCCCTATAAAAGATTATAAAATGATCAAAGCTGGCCTATAACAATACCCGCCTACACCTTCGTTTGATTTTGAATAAAACTGATCTCTGTTTTTCCTCTGTTAATGTTTGAAATGTTAGCACAATGCTAGGACGAGATGGTAGTCTGACGGAACACTGCCCAGGACTATAGTTCTTTTGTTTGCCGGAAAGGATATGTGCCATTGATGAATTCACCATTTAGCAGCTAGCAGTCCCGTAGTGTCTTGCATGTACTTTTAAATGATCTGTATCTTGTACAGCAACAAGGCTGGTGCAGGGCAACCTTAAATGATCAGCGTTAATTTCATCTTGGCTGCATAACTGGCATATAAAGCTATCCACGACACCAATCCTAAAAAATGCTTTTGTCTCCATGGTCATCCAGAAGCAAACTCTGGTTCATTGTGCGCGGCAGAAGGTAACCCAATCGGCTGTGTCATTTTCCTAGGAGCTTTTTATAAAAGCTGGAAAATTGTCGTTTTTGCAAATGGGTTTCTCATTGCCAAAAATAAGTTAATCTCAGCTCACTGGTGCAGGTTGTTTGGAGATACCGCCATCACTTGCATTTCAATAGGTTGTCTGAAGGAGGACCCGAATTTCTATTTGAAACAAAATATTGACAAAAAATCCTGAACTTCGGTTTTTCTTGGACCATCTCATAGTAAAAGTTGGTGGTGGTGGTTGATCTGTGAGTGGATGAAAATATGTTGAACTGACCGACACTGATTGCTCTACTAGGTGCGCCGATTCTTGCAGACCAACAGCCACCGCCAAATCAGTAGTTTTCATATAGAAACAAAGAAGCAGAACTGATAAAATCTAAAATCTGGATCTTCTTGAACCAACTGATAGTTAAAATGGTAGTATTGGCTAGTCTGTAAATCGATGGGCATATAACCATAACTGAGGTTATGGTTTTTTAATAGACGTTTCCTTGTCAAAAATGTAACTTCCTGACTTCATCCCACTAAATGACAGTCCTTTTGATGTAACTTCATAGCTTGTATTTTAAAGGAATTCTAAGCAAACTTCCAGGTGGAGTTCGTATCGTATTTTCTTCTTTCCTTAACATGAGTGGTGATTCGCGCTTGACTATGAAAACTTAGTTTGTTTGTCAGTAGATGAGTGTAGTTCTACTGTGGATGGTCACTGAGAACATTCAATATGCGCTTGTTGCGAATTTTTGCGGAGTGCTTTTTCTTGTAATGTTCGAACAAAACTCGTAATTTTTTATGGTTGTAAATTTTCTTTTATAAAATACAGGAACCTAAAACCTAAATGTTTGGAGGTTGTGAAAAACTTTCTTTAAGGTGAGGGACGAGAGAAAAAGATTGACTCACAGTATAAAAGCCTTTAGCTAACATCGATCAATTTGGTCGCAGAATGCTGACTGATTACTCTCTGTTTTTAACTTTCCAGTTTGACCGGATATTCAGTAAATTTGCCAGTAGTTGTTTATACTGCAGGGGAATAATTAAACCACTATTGCTTAACGTTTCCAATAGAAAAAAAATTGTTTAAACAGAACGAATAATTTTTATTGCGTGTTTTTACCGTTGGAAAATTGCCCTCATTAGACATGAGTTCCGATAAACGCACGTCATATCGCGTTCTTTCTGTTCTTCTGTATATTGGAAAATTCCAGGTAGGGAAGTGGCATGGCGAGGAGCGTTATCGGATTAAGGGGAGGATGCAGATTGTATACGGACCGAGACTGATACTGACAATTAGGTTACATCCCTACGTGCCAAGACTGCCTACTTTTTCACAGCCATTTACATATCAAAGCATCCCCCCGATGTCATTAACATCCAGCACCGGGCATTGTCAGCTTGTTAAGACTCTGTGTTAACCACTCTAAGCTACCGTTTTCAAAGGAAACCCAAACAGTCATCTACTCCAACTCCTGAAACCTAATTTAATCAACTCCTTAATGGAATTCAACGGGAAACGCAAGCAGTTTCAGCACAAGTAGCTTGCAAATTACTACAAAATACATTGATGTTTAAATTTGAAGTTATTTGAAACTTATACGAAGTCATGATTGTTATTTAAAGCTGTTACGGCATTTACCTGAAAACTTTGTGAGAAACAAGACAACGCTGGTGAATACAAAGCATGACAGAGTTTGACCAGTAGTTTAGGTCAAAATTTAAGACTTTAGGAAACGGAAACGGTTCAATTCGTCGACGGAAGATATCATTGTTAATACAGAGGTTAATGTATAAAGAGCTTGGATAAATGAGGACTTTGGGTTGGAAAGGGTTATATTGGATATTGGATTGCTTGGACTTCAAAAGTCTTCATAGCCTGTGTTAAGTCTTCGAGGATTCCTCGGCAGCACGCAGTGTTGATGTTAAGTTGAGGTTAAAGTATAAAGAGCTTGGGTAAATGAAGACTTTGGGTTGGAAAGGGTTATATTGGATATTGGATTGCTTGGAATTCTAAAGTCTTCATAGCCTCTGTTATGTCTTCGGGGATTCAGTATTGATGTGGTTCTAAGTGTCTAATCGAACCCTTTTTTGGATCAATATTACAGAAGAGCATCTAGGTAGACATGTAATAGTGAGGTTAAAAGGGAATCACGCTCTGGGCCCAACATCCTTGCAAAATGGAAAGAACGGACCTACAAAATATGTCAAAGAAAGCAGACTTCGAATTCCAACAGTATTCTTGACGGGGTACTGAGGGCTGACTTGATGTGCATGTGCGAAAGATTGGCATCAACTAACATGGCATATTCTGAAAAAAGGCAGAAGAGGTCCGACCCACCTAATAGGCTGTAGTGCTGTACCACAAGTCCACGAACCACCACCCACTAAAATCAAATACGTAGATGAATTGATAATTGGAAATCACCGGTGTACTACAAGTACAGATCAGGGGATACATTAACTTTCAAAGAGAACCGATTCTTCGGAGTTAGATCTCATTTACAAGTCCATCACTTGAGTGGATTCGGTAGCTCATTTCTGCTAATTCTTTTGCAAGCGCTATGTGTTCTTGTAATGTGAGATTTCTTCTTGATGTTAGCTGTAGTTTGGTCGTTTTCATTTCCGTTTGACTATCTTTGCATAGGTCAGACCAAAATAATCGGACATGACGAAGCAACATTTCTTCGATGTTGTTTCGATATGAAACGATTTTTCAGCTAGTATTCGCTGTCACATCTTATTCTGAACTAACTGTCAGTTAAAAACGATCACCGTGATAAGCTAGTAACGAATTGGTAGGGAATATATTTAAACAAAAATAAATTGTACACAGAGAAAGAAACCCAATTATTTCGCCTTATTTCACTGTTTGCTGATGTGTATACGAGACCCTTTTTTGAGTGTTCTTACCTTTTTCAAGTGCTCTTTTGTATAAAAATGAATAATTATTCTGTTTCTCGTATTTCTCGAGAAAAAGGAATCTTGTTCTTGTTATGCTTAACGTATTACTGGTTCCAACATGATTCTTCGTCTCATGAATTTTTTGCCACAGCTCACGGACACATTGGAACTGCCGATTAATTAAGGAAAAGCGTAAATCTATAAACAAGCTGTCAGCTCCCCCGTTTCGTGGGTGGTTCATTGGCCTTTTCCCGATGCCTGTGACTGCAGCGGGGTCGCGAGGTCAGCTGGCGTATCCATCCATTCAGGAAAGGTAAAAATAAACGGTGGCCCAGGGTCCTCCCCCAATAGGGAACAAAAACATCTGTCACCTTCTTCATTACCGTTTCTATAATTGGAGAGCTTTCAAGGGAGACTAGGATCTTTTGCCGGTTTTCGACAGTTAGATCCAGAAGCGTTGCGGACGTCCGAATAAGCCGGGTCATAAAGACGACCTACAAGAACGAGGAAGGACAAGCGGTCTAGTTTCTTGGAGGTTGTGTGATACTGGTAAAAATTTGGCAGGCGAGGGAACAACGCCCCTTGAAATATGTAATTTTTTGTGTAAAACTTAAGAATGAATCCTTTTGTGTACAGTTTAAGTAAAAATACCTAAAATTTTACCTAAGATATAGCCAACGGTGTTTTTCATTACTTTTACACTTATACGCCTTGATGGAAAAATAAACCGAACTTTATGAGCCATTTTGGGTTTTGTAGTTGAGACAGAAATTAATATCTTATAGGATTCACGTCGTTCAATAATTGAATCGGGCAGGTGGCCAAAACCCACCTGGCCTCACTCGATGACCTTATGGGGTCGGACTTCCGTAACATTACATGACTATCGGTAGTTTCCTAAGACAAACCCTGTTTGGATTATTTCCAAAGTAAATTTAACACTGTATATATAGTAAAAGTATTTTTTTCGTATTTTTTAGGTGGATGGGGTTGAGGGATGGCGGCGTGCATACGAGGCCCGAGGGCCCAGGGCTCAACGGACAACATACACCACAGCAAAGGATCATCTCACCACAAGTCAATTATACAAGTTAGTAAACACGCTTTATTTACTGTTGCGTAAGGTTGAGGTTTGATTTGTAGCAATTTTTAAAAAATTTAGAAGTATCGATTGGTATAGGGATTGTACTATCTTGATGTTTTGACGATTCTTTTTAAACTCACTAGTTTACGTGGTCCGCTTGACCAAATAGTATCTTTCAATTAATTAATCTGTATTTAAAGTATTGGTCGAGATAAAAAAGTTAGTGTCACAAGCGGGATTCGAACTTACGACTTTCGGCTAAATACGCCGCTGCTCTACCACTTGAGCTATCGTGACTTCGATCCACTCGGGCCTTCCATGACCGGATGACCTTCCATCTCAACCTCAGCTTTTGAATTTGAAAAATGGCAAAAAGGAGGGAAAATTCAAAAGGTGAGGTTGAGATGGGAGGTTAGAGTCCGAGCGGATCGAAGTCACGATAGCTCAAGTGGTAGAGTATCTATTTAGCCGAAGGTCGTGGGTTCGAATCCCGCTTGTGACGCTGACTTTTTTTATCTCGACCAATACCTTAAGTACAGATTAATTAATTGAAAGATTCTTTTTAAAATTAATTAAGGTTTTTAGTTGAGATGAAAAAAAGTTAATGGCACGAGCGGGATTCGAACCCACGATCTTCGGCTAGATACGCCGCTGCTCTACCACTTGAGCTATCGTGACCTCGATCCACTCGGACATCAACTTCCTATCTCAACCCCACCTTATGAGTTTTCCCAACTTTTTGCCATTTATCAAATGTCGTGTAATCGGTTTGGATTCTCGACGACAATTGAAATGGCCACGGAGAGCTTTAGTGAAGTGTACTTCATATTAATTCTTTAAATTCACTAATTTCGTGGTCCGCTTGACCAATTAAATCATTTCAAATCGAGGTCACGATAGCTCAAGTGGTAGAGCAGCGGCGTATCTAGCCGAAGATCGTGGGTTCGAATCCCTCATCTCAACTAAAAACCTTAATTAATTGTAATGATTTAATTGGTCAAGCGGACCACGAAATTAGTGAATTTAAATTTTTTTTTTTTAAAGTTAAAAATTCTCCATGAAGACAAATACAATGCTACTACTAATTCAGTGCAGTTCTCTAAAACGTACGTTACACAATTATGCAAATAAATTGTCAAGTTTGTGGTTTATCTTACGATTTGAAAGATATAGTATTATCAGAACTGAATTATTTTAAAATATATGCTTATAGAAAAATAACCATTTTATTGCTGTAGTTCTGATAACGATTGTGTTAATTTTCCGGGCCATTTTGAGGAGTTTTATATAGTAGATAGAGTTTAATGAATAAAAATTGAATTGTGCCTGATACAATGGAGGAAGCTCCGAAATGATCTTGTTGAAAATCTAGGCACGCGTTGGATTTTATCTTTGACGTTGACTGCCCCTCCACAAAGCGCCAATGCGAATTACAAATAGCCAATTTATATTCATTCCGAGCAAGTCTCGTCCTTTCGGTTTTGAGAATCGGATTGATTTCGATCAAATCGATTCAATCGCACCGAAAGAGCGGGTTAGACACAGAGAGAAAAAAAGCAAAGCAAAAATTATGATCATGATGCGTAACTTTTCCAAGGGGTTGTTTCGTTGATATTAAATTCCGGACGGGACAATATGTTCCGAGCGATTAGCTGTAAAGTCCCCCCGGGGCTTATAGATTGGATTTTTTGAGGTCGCTATCTGCCACACCAGACGCCCTAACAATATCAGGGAGGGCGAGCAGGTAAGATTGAGACTGACATGTTTTTCTTTGCTTTTGACTCAGTTAATCTTGACCGTTCTATTTCGGAAAAAAGAGCAGGAAAATATGATATGTGAGTGCTACGAAGCTTCATCTCATTTTATTTAAAATAAATTATACACTCCATAAACTATGTCTATTGTTACATAATTAGCAAAACATTCCTTACTTTTTCATTTGAAGGCAGTAGTGTTCTTCAACGATCAATGTATGTTTTGAAATGTTCGGGTAAACAGACGGATTTTATTCTTGTCGAAAGGCTGGTCGCACCCTTCCCGATAAGGATACCTTTCATGGACGAGGGGTGATTTTTCTGTCTCCCCAAAGTCCAAAGCTTTTCCGTATACCTCTTCTTCTGGGCAAAGGTGTTTATAGTTAAAACAAAATACGTCCAAATATTTCGTAGTTTTCGATGAAAATATAACAAACTTATTGTTCTGTTCCTATGCCAAGTCATAGCAGAAGTGTAACAAATAATTGGCACAATATAAATTGATAGTTCATGACAGAAACAGAACAAAAAACGAACATAATAGACTATTGATTGTAAAATATAGAATCTATCAAATAATTATAAAATTAAGATCAGATTACACGCAGGTACAATAATTAAAAATTATCTTATATCTCACACAGTTTTAGAAAATTATTGTTACAAGCATGTTGCATTAACATATCTCATACATGCGAGAGAGAGAGAGAGAGAGAGAGAGAGAGAGAGAGAGAGAGAATAACTAAGAAAATGAAAGAATAGGAAAGAGAGAGGAGAGAGAGCGTAGATGGGAGTGATAAGGAGAATGTGTAAGAAACAAAAGTAAGATATGGAGAGGAAGAGAAAGAGAGGATTAGAAGGAGAGAAAGAGAGCGAAGAAAGGAGAGAGAGAAAATAACTGAAAAAAAGAAAGAATAGGAAGGAGAGAGGGTACACGGAAGTGACAAGAAGAGTGTATAATAAACAAAAGTTAGATATGGAGAGAAAGGGACAGGGAGATAAGGAGAGAAAGTGAGCGAAGAAAAGAGAGAGGGAGAGAGAGAGAGAATGAAGGATTGAATGAGGGAGAGAATGAGAGAGAGAGGGAGAGAATGAGAGAGGGAATAAGAGGGAGAGAGAGAGAGAGAGAGAGAGAGAGAGAGAGAGAGAGAGAGAGAGAGAGAGAGAGAATAACTGAGAAAAAGAAAGAATAGGAAAGAGATAGGGTACGTATAAGTGACAAGGAGAGTGCATAAGAAACAAAAGTAAGAAATGGAGAGAAAGGGACAGGGAGATAAGGAGAGAAAGTGAGCGAAGAAAAGAGAGAGAGAGAGAGAGAGAGAGAGAGAGAGAGAGAGAGAGAGAATGAGAGAGAGAGAGAGAGAGAGAGAGGGAGGGAGAGAATGAGAGAGGGAATAAGATGGAGAGAGAGAATGAGAGAGAATGAGAGAGAGAATGAAGGATAGAATGAGAGAGAGAATGAGAGAGAGAATAACTGAGAAAAAGAAAGAATAGGAAAGAGATAGGGAATGTTTAAGAAACAAAAGTAAGAAATGGAGAGAAAGGGACAGGGAGATAAGGAGAGAAAGTAAGCGTAGCAAAGAGGGAAAAGAAGGAGAGAGAGAGAGAGAGAAAAGAGAAAGAGAGAGATATTCATGTGTTTACATTTGAAAGTACAAACATGAAGTAATCTTTTGTATTTTTTTTACATTATCTATTATTATTTTATTTATTATTTTTAATAATGAGTATAAGCTGGGTAAAAGGACCTGCAAATTTTCTATTGGCTAATCAGTGCATTCTTTTCTTTTTCTTCTTCATTAACTTCAATTGGCCATAGAGAGCGAGAGAGAGAGAAAGAGAGAGGGAGAGAGAGAGAGAGAGACAATAACTGAGAAAAAGAAAGAATAGGAAAGAGAGAGGGTACATGTAAGTGACAAGAAGAGTGTTTAAGAAACAAAAGTAAGATATGGAGAGAAAGAGACAGGGTGAAAGGGGAGAAAGTGAGCGAAGAAAAGAGAGAGAGAGAGAAAGAGAGAGATTCAGGTGTTTACACTTGAAAGTACATCCATGAAGTAATCTTTGGTATTTTTTTACAATATCTATTGTCATTTTAATTATTAGTTTTAATTATGAGCATAAGCTGGGTAAAAGGATCTGCAAATTTTGTGTTGGCTAATCATTGCGTTCTTTTATTCTTCTTCTTCTTTATTATCTTCAATTGGCCAGTGGTCAGTTTTTTCACGGAAGATCGTGAAATACGAATAAACCAAAAGTTGTTTACTCGTTAAGTCGAGAGGGCCACTCGGACGTGATCATTGACCGGCTGACTCAGCTTTTGGCCAGACACGGCTCCAGAGAAAAGCCAACCGTATATTCTAATTAGCTGTAATGCACGTGGAGGTGACGAACAGATTTTTAATTGCCAATTATTAGTCAAAAAGGTGAATTTTTTGTTGTTCAACCTGATTTCTGAGATTTGAGTCAATAAAATTGTGTAATGATTTGGTTTTGATTTATAATTAGCAACCCCTCTGCCTTAAATGTATACCAACAGAATCTGTGTTCAAGTGGGAAGGTTTATCAAATTCAATTTTCAACCCGTTATATTATGATTTATCAGGGTTTAACATAAACCGACTGCGCGGCAGGTGCGAGTGACAGCCCACCCTTAACTGATTTTAATTAAACAACAAAAATATATACCCCGATCCACTGGGTTCGCCGTGGTTCGACCTAACAACGATTGAGTCGAAAAGAGCCTTTTGTAATGAAATTACCGTGGCACGTGTACTGAAGAGAAGGAGGGATGTCGGCAATTAACAGGATATTAAGAAGTAGGACTTGGCGGTCGGGGGGTGGTGGTTTACGTCTTGCTCCCGAAGGGTGGTTCTTCGGTAAACACAAATAAGAGGTGGTTTGGAATTTGCATTCCAGGCGACCGTTTTACATACCAGACGATTTACCGTCTCCAAGGAAATAAGCCGATCTTCGCCCTAACCAAAGTGACTTAGGTCCTGGTTGGTGTTTGACTTTTTTCACCGTCTAAATCCATTTCACTACCGTTTTTTATTTATCGATTACGGGGTCGGTGCAAATTGATTTTTAAAATGTAAGGGGCGGATGACGTTATTTGGTAAAATTACCATTTACAACAGCGATTGGATTCCCATCTATAGCACGGCTTTTTGAAGTTGCAAAGTATTTTTTTTATTCATACAGATCCGGTGGATTTCCCTTGAGTAACCATAACTGACTTAAAACTTTAACCATTTAAAATTACTTAAAGTTTTTAACTCAAATCTTTTTTGCAAGCCCAGATGTTTAAACAAATAAAGTATAACGACAATGTTCTTAGTTTTTCTCCAGGGAGGAATGACGCAGACCTGGATATCATCACCTTGCAAACCTTACAATATTTTAGTAATAATAATAATAATAATAAACTTTGACAATAAGTCTTGCATTATCGCTGACCTTCTTATATCTTATTTCTTTGATCATCTCTTATCTTTAAAAAAATTTTATTGCCCCTTTAGTGTCCGTTGTAGAATATTTTCACATTATATGTGTACATTTTTGTAAATGGTCATCGTTGTATAGGCTTTTAGGCTTATAAATGTGTTGCAGTCATAGTTATTTGTTCGAGGGAATTTTAAGTCCCAGAGTAAATTTTTTTTAAATTCAATTCATTACGTTACTGGTATATCTAGATGGCCCTGTTTGTACCGTTAGGTTTTTGTTGGGATTTTTATTTACGGTTATTAACAATTAAAAATTAAAACAACTCAAAAAAAAAAAATTGTCCGACCTGCGTTGTCAAAGTGATGATGATGATCAGGGCGACTTGCATTGGCATACTAGCCTGGGTTCGAATCCCTGCCATCCTATGGTGTTTAAATTGGTAATAATAATAAATCAAGTTATAGCAAAGCTCGCATAGAAGTCTGGCATGCAGATAAAGATTACCCAATGTCTCCGTCTTAATTGAATTCCATGTCTCCATATAGGGATCTAGTAGGAATGACAAACGGTATATTTGGGTTCCCTGATCATGACCAGGATGTGCCCCTGATTCTGATTTTTGGAGGAAATTGTGTTTTTTTTTTAAATTATTTGGATTTATATAAGCTTAAATCTGCACATGTGTGTGGACGTATATACACCTATAACTTCTCCTGTCCTCCGGTGTTTTTCGTTTAGTTTCTTCCTCTTTCCCTTTACGATATTCTTGAAGTACATTTTGATTTATCCAAAAAAAGATTTTGACGTGGGCGGGATTGCTTGTACACGTGTTAACACTAAGCCTTACGCGTCCGTCTTTTTACTATTTATTAATGTATTTCTCTTCTCTTCTTTTATTATGTGCAAACATAATTTTGGTCATTGACTGATTATCTCGGTTTATAAATAGCAAAAATTTTTGGATTCAAAATAACACATTGTTTTTGACCTATTTTTATTCGAAATCATCTCATGACAACTTTTTGTGACTACTGATTCAGTATCTAAATATATGAATAAGCATAAGTTAAAATGTCACATGACACTACAAACAAATCAGAAATAAAGCACATGTTCAATTTTTAAATATTTACTTCGGCCGTACGCAGTATGGTTGGGTGCATTTTTCGTCGTCCTCCAACGACTGCGAGACCATCGTTATTATGTCTTTAAGATCTGAGGACGACCTATAGACAGGGGCCGTGTCCATGTACTCCTCGAGGACCGTGTTGATCCTGTTCGAGAGTTCGGTGCATCTCCTGTTGAGAAGCATTATCTCCTCCTGTACGATCCTCTCTCGGTTTGAAGAGGGGCTGCTGTTGGAGCCGCAACGCTTAAGCGAAATCTCCGAAAGCTTTTTGGACTTGTAACCGTCCAGTATGTTCTCCAGCTCCATGTTGAAACAGTGCAAGATCTCTTCATCTTTCCCCCTACGCTGCCTTTGGCAATTTCTGTTACGTTTTGAAATGAGGAATTTAAAACAGACAAGGAAGCAGGAGCAACACGAAAGGAATCCGATGGTGAAAAGTAGTACATTGAGTAATGTTAAATGATAATTGCCTATTTTTATTTCTTTATTCGTGAACCAGTCTTTCTTGTTATTTTCACCAGTCAGTAAATCATGGAGGTTCTTGCCTTTACTATGAAAATATTTTCTTCTTACGTCTCCATTTGAACCTTTCTCTTCCGCTCTGTCCATGCTCAGTTGAGCGTTATCAACGTAAAGGCTGTTAACAATTTTATCGATATTTTTGAAAGTCACTTCTTGATCCTTTTCGGACAAATAAGGCATGACTTCTTTCTCGACCCAGTTCAGAAAGTTGGACGTAATTTGATAAACCGTACCTCGGTCGATCCTCGCCAACTCGAGGCATCGTATCGTCAATACGTAAAAGTCGAGGATGATATATGGTGCGTCCTTGTCAGTGAGGTTGGCTGAAAAGTTGTTCAAACCGGGAAATGATATACTGTAGTTCTTCACTTTCGGAAAAAGTCCCGTCGCCGGCTGGAAATTGTTTTCTTTGCATATATTTACAATGCTTTCACACGTCTTCAAAATATTGGAAACACTGGCTGTCGGTTTCCTTTTTTCATCATCGTTATTAGAAATGTGCCCTCGGGTAGCTCGGTTCTTTAACACTTTCGCTTCGTCAGCGGTGCTTTTAAGCTCGGAAAAATCGATGACGCTCTGAATATCGGTGTACCCTTGTAGGAACGCCTCGTGGAAAAGAGGGGTCGCTTCCTCGAGAAGGATGTTGAGGACGTATCGCCTTACGCTCCCCTCAAGACCGGTCAGATCTTTGCTCGATTCGAAGCAGTAGCGCAAAAAGGCCAAAAGCTTTGTGATTTCCTGGGGGAAGAAGGTGACGTCGACGCTACCCGAGCAGAACTCGTTTTCGTCCAAATTCAGGAGGTTTTGCCACACCTGGGTGCCAAGGGAAGAGATCAACAGAGAAGAAATGCAAGCGAATATACCTAAAAACCTAATCATAAAGCCACCCCTATAAATTAAAAATGAACACATAATCAACATGTGTTTTATTTCAAAAAAATTATTTTAACCGAATTTTATCCATATGATAAATATGATGTATAAAATGATAACGAAAGAGTTTATCTTAACAAAAAATCGTAATGTAAAAAAAAGCAAATTATTCTTTACGAGTATTCGCAGAGGTCATATCAACCCTTGGGGTGTTGGTGTTTTTGAAAAAAAGCCCATTTGTAAATATGTATTGAATGTTGGGCTTCTGGATTCGAACCCGGCACTTTAACCGTAACAGTAATGATCTCCGTGTCAACGCCTAAACCATTGCGCCCACCGACGCCCCTCAAAAGTAAATTAATGGAAAATCTTTTATTTTCCAATAGATTCTAGTATTTATTTCCAACCAATTTGAACGAATAAGATTTAATTTGACCCTCAATTTTTCGTTGCTCTCGAGGGTACATGTAATGTAACTCTCCAGACTGATAAGATTGGGCCAGTAGAAAATATATTTTATGCCAAATCGCTAATTAATTATCAGAAAAAGAAGAAATAGGTAGATTTTTATTCATAAATCGTGATGTAGGTTCCAGAAAAACATTTTCTTTATCGTGCCAACTTTTCGATCTTTATTGAGATCATCTTCAGGGCCTCGAATTTACAAACATTGTTTAAATTTAACAAAAACCTGTAGGATGTGGAAAAAAGTGAATTTATACAATGCAAATAAATAGATATTTTTTATATATTCAATCAAAGTATTTCTACTCACTCAAAGAGTTTGGTTGTGTGGTCATTGAAAATGGTTTGTGACCAATCCTCCCTTGAAGTACAAACGTATATATAGTCTGACAGTCCCCCACCCCATAAAAATTCTTAAAATTTTAGTTTAACAGAATTCATGACATTCTGTTTAATAGGGTTGATATAAAGGTTAAATTTCCTAAATTTGCTTGATAAAAATCCATCCCGCGGCGACCAAACGCGGGCTTAGTTAATATGCAAAACTCTTTGGCAGTTTCGATCATTGATGTTATTAGTTAGATGATGTACATAACTGAAACCAAATTCATAATGTGAATGAATGTAGTTCATAACACTGCTTTGTGGCAAGTTTTTGTGGTTTTTGCAAACTTACGACCGTCAATTAAGTTTAATATCAATGGATTTCTTGGAATGATTAATAGCTTTCCGGTCATCAAAACTTCATAGAAACTTAAATAATGGCTCTTCTCTCCCATTGGGCTTTCTTTAAAGCTTGCTAGCAGGAAAAGGTGGTGGAATAGAAACTAATTGGAAATAGGCGAAGATATGGGCAATCAGGATCTCCCCTATCTGTTGCCCGGGGCCAGCCCAGAGGCGAGTCGTTATGGAAGTGCAGACGATAGGACTGATGACTCCGACTACGCCCTCGCCGGCAGCTATCGACACCCCAAACTAGCTCGTCATAGCCCTTCACACCCAATTATCCGCCTCGATCCCCCTACATTTCCAATAAATGTATCTGCATGCAGATAGGGCGGGCGAATCGATCGGAAATAAGCCAACTCGAGCCGAGAGAGTTTTTCGTTTGTAATTAGTCGGAAGGAGATAGTTGTAAAGCCCGACTATAAAATGGAGATGGGCCGTTGCCCTTCCTACGAGGGGCTTAGCGAGTTGGGCACCGACGTGAGATAAATTACATAAGGTGTGCTCTGGGAGATATAGTCGAAACTTTTCCCCTAAACTCTCGATTCGGTGGCGGGCAGGGGCTTGGAATTTCAAACAACTGAAACTGTTTCCGGCGCAATTTGTTATAAAATAATTCAATACTTGGAACTCCTTCTTTAATTAACTTTCAATTAATTTGAAAAGTTTATTAAACTATTTATTATACAGGGTGTTCTGCTACTCGTGTTACAAACTTTGCCAGTAGATTCTACATTCAAAATGAAACCAAAAAGTTCTAATTAACATGGTCCGAATCTCAAAAGTTTCGGAGTTATTTCCCTTTTTATGATTTTTTAATATTTCATGACCTTGTTTCAAATAAACAATGACAACTCCAAAAGTAAACGATTTTGGATAAATCCGTTGATACCATGGAAAACTACGTTAATTTTCCAATAAGATCAATAATAACTTGTAAACGTTGGTGAAATAAGCATTTTGGTAGCCAGAACTTTGAAAAATAATTTTTTTCTCAAAGTTGAAAAACTTATGGAGATTCCATATTACTATTTCCAAACCTGGAGACCAGCAAATTTCAGAAAACTGAAACCACTTAATATCCTTTTTAGTGGTGTAATTTCTTTTTGAATTACTTTTTTCAAAGATGGAGAAATTGATGAAGGAAAGGGAAAAACCGTGGTCGACGGATTGGCAAGGTGGAAAGATTAAAAAATAAAAAAATAAAATGAATAAAAAAATATTAAAAAACTTAAGAAATTTTGAATGAGTGAACTAAAAACTTTTTTTAAAAACTCTTTTATTTACGGGAATAATAATACAATAATGTAATAATCCTTTAATCAAAGTTGAAGTCGTTACATTAAATAAGTAAACATTGCACTATTTCCTTGAGTTTTTTTTTAATCTTTCCATCTTACCAATCCGTCAACCACTGTTTTTTCCTTTCCTTCATCAATTTCTAATTTGCTTTTTTAATTATTTTTTTCAAAAGATGGAGAAATGATGAAGGGGAGGAAAAGCAGCGGGTGACGGATTTGTAAGGTGGAAAGATTTAAAGAAAAAATTAAAAACTTAAGAAATTTTGAATGAGTGAACTAAAAACTCTTTTCTTTCCGGGAATAGTAATACAATAATATAATAATCCTTTAATCAAAGTGGAAGTCGTTATGTTAAATAAGTAAACAGTTGCACTATTTCCTTAAGTTTTTTTTAAAATCTTTCCATCTTACCAATCCGTCAACCACTGTTTTTTCCTTTCCTTCATCAATTTCTAATTTGCTTTTTTAATTATTTTTTCAAAAGATGGAGAGATTGATGAAAGAAAGGAAAAAACAGTGGTTGACGGATTGGTAAGATGGAAAGATTAAAAAAATCTAAGATTAGATCTTTAGAACTGCCCAGCTTCTGACAGTGTTTTAATATTGCACCCGTGAATTATTTATTTATTTTACGTGCACATGTTATTTATTAGTTGATAGTCTTAGTCAGTTATTTTAAGTTTGATGCTTTCTTTCCACTGACCGATGAATTCTCAGTTCTTCAATATCTGCCATCCTTTAACCATCTTTTCGATAAATTATAACGGATTTAAAATATTAAAGTGAAAAATTGGTTTAAATCAGAGGAGACAGAAAACAATGGGTCATATTTTTTAGTTCCATTTAAAACAAAGAAATAATTTGTTCACAAATGACTTGGATGTTTATTGGTTTGAGATCCCCGATTTTTTTTAAAAATAACTAACCATAGATATTTTATATAGATATAGATATAGAACCAAAACTTGACAAAATGATTAAATGGATGGATCCCCGATCCATCAAACTATTGACACCATCAAGATGTATTTTGTCATAAGCGATATGCGGCATTCCCCTTGGATTTTTTTAAACGAGTGTCTTTTATACCTTCCCCTCACCCAAATGCAAACGAAAACCAAGCAGATGCGACCATTATGTGAGGGTTTATTAAATATTATTGGATAATTCGAAAGCTTCTGTAGCTAAATTTGATTAGTTCGGTCGCCATCAGTGATGGGTGTGTTATAATAATATTTTAAGTTGGAACAAAACCACTACTCAGGACTACGATAAGCCGAGAAGCGTCTGACAGTCCGACAAAACTATCAAAGTCGAGATATTGTCGATAACGATGGGCCGACAAACATTTGAATGCAAAAGCCATCATTAATTAATGATTGTATTCTCTGTTCCGTGTCAAAGTTCGATCACTTGCAAATCAGGTTGAAAGAAGTGGGTATTCTTGGTTATTTAGATGTGATAACTGAGGATATCTGTATGATGTTAGAGGATGAAAACAAGTACCTTTGTAGACACCAAATTTTTCAGGTAAAGTCTTAGGTTGTTGTGAGGCCGATGTATTTTGCAATTCATTCATTAAAAAAGGACTATAGCGCTAGCAGAAACCTTTTCCTTCTCCAGCTATTATAGTACAAGTAGAATATTATATGTTTTCCATTTTCCTTTTCTTTTTGGCATAACCTAATCAAGCTGCCACATGCTACTTTCAAGTGCCTGTTGAGCTGAAAATATCTAGTTAACAGACCTTCAGTTAAGCTGACTTTTATCGGACTTTGATTTTGGTTGTGTTTTGATCTTTTGTCTTGGGGTGTTCCACTAGCGAAGACTTTTTATCACGACACTTGTTTTACAGCAGTTTGAAATTTTACAGGAGGGATCAGGGGGCGTCGATGCGTTTACACGGCGCTCATCACTGTAAGATAAAGGTCCCGTGTTTGAATGCACGGCCGCTGAACATACAAATAAACTTTTTCAAAACACCGGCATTCCGAGGGTTGTTATGACCTTTGCTGTTGCGACTCCTTATAAAAAAATAAATAAATAATACAGGAGATATCTAGTCCTATTGGCGCTGCTGAGGAACTCTCTGGATAGTCTTTCAACCTCTTCGTTACCTCTATGTCCTTGACAGGTTGAAGCTCTGAGCAATCAGCACTTTTCCACCCTGAACAAACGGTCAAAAAGATAGAGTTTTAATACTAGACGAGGAGGCAAAAAGGAGGGAAAATTCGAGAGGTGAGGTTGAGATGGGAAGTTAGTGTCCAAGCGGATCGAAGTCACGATAGCTCAAGTGGTAGAGCAGCGGCGAATTGAGCCGAAGATCTTAGGTTCGAATCCCGCTCTTAACACTGACTTTTTTATCTCAACCAATACCTTTCATAAACATTAATTAATTGAAAAATGTTAATTGGTCAATCGGACCACGAACTATAATGGACTAGGCATAGTTTGGGGGAGCGTATAAGCCTGTGCTTATACACCTTTTTATCAGACACTTTCAATGTTTAAGAATAAATCACAATTTATTGAACAGCTTTTCAAAAAATGGAATAAGCATGTGCAACATTGATGGAATATTGAAAAGGTTATTTATAAATATTAGGATTGACAATTAAAGTTGCTAGTAGATGAAATCATGTCGAACTAATCGACACTGATCACTTTTGTAGGTCCGTCTATGATCGCTGTTCTTTGTGTTGCACTGATAAGCGTTTTGCCATATTTTAAACCAGGATTTAGGGTCGAACTTGATAATAATATTGCGTAGAGTTGGATTATATTAATGAGTGTAAGTTTATAATTTAAATTTTTTATAAATGAACATCACAACCCTGTGCTTGAATGCTTTTAATAGACTGCATCCAGTTAAGCATTGTATGCTTTTGTTCGAAAAACTTTTCCAATTGGAAAACTTCGCTTTTTCCACCCCTCAAAAAGCTTTAAGTATGAATGATTCTCAAGGAGGCGGTGGAGAGAGAGAAGAGAAAAGAAGGGGGCCGGGGGCGATGCTTTATCCTCAGGTGAGTGCGAGTTTTATCAAGTCCCACACCCGGAGTAGTACAAATGAACCCGGAGGGGCGAAAACTGAAAAGGTGACAAATATTCATGCAGTGTTCCCCCATCGTTTTCTACTTGGCCGTGAGGGATGACCTCCCCCGACCTCGGCGACAAAGCGACAAAACAGACATCATCCCCCCGGCACAAATACACAGGCTTTGCCATTTGTGGAATGGTAAATTAGCCACATTTTCATGACTAGCGAAATGAGAACAAAAGGCTTTTTAAGAGGGGCTTCCAAACAAAAATCATAAAACAATGTCGGATGCCCGTTTGTAATCCTCTTACATTATTCCCTTTTATTAGAAACATTAATGTAGACTTACAACTGAACGTCCAGTGAGCTTTATTATTTAAGTATCATTTATGAATATTAATGGTATTTAATTTAATTTTAGGAAAATTTATTTCTTTTAAAGTACCTGCTATTTGAATTAAAGGTTTGACACAAAATTTTGAAGATTTGGTTGATTCTAATAGGATTAGATGTTCAATATATTTAAATTTATATGTGAAATGCGTTAATGCAAGTTAATGATGATCTCAATAAAGATCGAAACGTTAGCACGATAAAGAAAATATTTTACTGAAACCTACATCGCACCAGACCGCATCTCACGATTTCTGAACAAGAAAGAAGGAAAATGAAAAATTAAAAAAAAAAAGACAGACAGATAAAATTTGTTTTAGTTTTGTTTTAGATTTTTAATTAACATTTCAATATCGCGTATTTCCTCCTCTTGTCTTAATTACATCTCGAAGACGCCTCAGCATACTTTCTCCAAGTCTGGAAATGTCTTTTTGCTGGAGATTAGCCCATTCTTCGCGAAGTTTCAAGATCGTGGAGTATATCAGGAAATAATAGACGTGCTCTTATTCGTCTTTTGAGGTTATCTCATAAATGTTCCACGGGATTCAAGTATAGAGAACAGGCTGGCCAATCTAAGACCCTTATGTTATGCTATTGAAGGTACATTTGTACAACGCGAGCGACATGTGGACGGGGATTATCGTGAATTAGAATAGATTTGTCGTTGATTTAATCGAAGATAGGCTACGCATGGTGTTCCAAAATTTCATCCACATAGCGAGTGGCCGTCAAAAACCTTCCACGAACAACAACCAATTCTATGGGACTATACATTGAAATTCCCGCCCACACCATCACTGAGCTACATGGAAAAGGTTGGCTCCGGGAAAAATTACATGCTTCGTTCCTTTCATTTCGGCCATCTGGAGATCGTAGATCAAATCTACACTCATCTGGAATAAGTACAGCAGGCCTGTGTTCTGGAATCTGGAAAAAGATGCTGTGTTCTCGAGCAAATGGGAGCCGTGCTAGTCTGTATGTTCCGGTCAATTCTGGTCCTCTTGCGGGGCGAAAAGCCATCAGCCCATACTGATTTAATCTTCTTCGAGCAGTGCGTTCAAAAATTTGGACACCTCGAACTTCCTAGAACTGATGAATCGCTTGAGCATCAGTAAGGTGCCGGTTTCACAAACTTCTCAAAGTAAAAAAACGGTCATTCTGTGGTTCTGTTACCCTAGGGCGTCCAGTTCTATGGTAGGACCCGGTTTCTCGAAAACGTCTATCGGTGTCTCGCAATGTTTCGTAGTGAACTGTGATGGCAAAAGCCGCTTACCTGATGGAACGTCCATCATCAATAAGTGCCACACCACACGCAACATCCTTAGCACTAAGTGTCATTAACACATTAAAGCATGAACACATATTTATTGGTAAAAACAATGAGACAAATTAAAGGCAGAATTTTCTTTTATCTAGAAAATGAAAAAAAAAAACAACAATTAGGTGGAATTTTTTGCTTGCCAATGTATATTACCACCAATCAGAACTTTTATTTAAAAATACGACTAATTTTTTTACAACAGAATTTGATTATTGAAATGATTTTTTTGTTATATCTATATTTTGTCAACAACCTCCGGCATCCATTCTGTAATTCTTTGTTTTTTAATTATGCACACATTTATCAATCTATCTATCTATAACGATTTTTTTTGTCATAACAAAAAATACAAATAAATGACTGTAAAGTTAATTATATAAAGTTAGCGATAAAAATGTGAATAGTTGGTTCTGCCATATTACAAAATCAAAAGAACTAACAGCTGTACCTGAATCGTTAAAGTCCTTGGTTATGCTTCACAGTTTAATTTATATGTAATTTACGCAGTTTATATTATAATGTATATTCCGCGAGTTTTATACTTAAAAACCTTTTTTCTACCTGACAGTTACCTTTACGGCAGACTTTTAAATACCTTATTAGCCATAAACCGAGGTCGAGGAATTCTTTTGATCCTGCAATTCCCTCCATGTCTGATCTATCCTTTCATTAATTTTGCGGCGAAATAAGCTTAAGGGGGAATGAAGCAATCAAATAAAAGTTAATCAAGGTATAAAAAGGGTGCTTTTGTTAGGGGGTGTGTCTCAATGAGCGCAGTGTTTAATTAAAGAACAACATTGTTCCTCCTTTGTAACGAGACAAAAAGTGCATTAATATTAAGTGGTTGTTTGCGCTAACGCACCGCCTTCCATAGACGGGCTAACGAGCCTTTTAATCGACAACACGTTCATATAGAGGTTTACCGATTTTCTTAAAATTCTCGTTTTAAATTTATCTACGAATTGTAAATTCTATGATGGAGATGATTTTTGCCTGGTTCTGCAATAAAACTAGCAGTATCAGGAATCCTATTATGTTTCTGAAGTTTTTCGTAGTTGACCTTTTATCAGATTATTCTTTAAAACTAACTTTCTTCTAGAAAGGCTTCAAATACAGCCGGTTTAATTATTGAACATGGAACTTTTTTCTTCTAAATTACCGGCAAAAATATAATAAAATATTTCCGAATAAAGCCGTATAACTTGAATTTCATAAATCTTTGAACTGAGGTAATCTTCAAACCTAGTTGCCAAAAGTTGTAAATTGATCTATAATGGAGTAAAGTTTTTTGGTGGTAAAATAATGTCACAGCAATGATCAGATGATTTTGTTTTCTTCAAAATTTGCGACCTCGTTTTCTAATAATTTCCAGTCAGTAATTTTCAATCAAATCCAAAATTCCATTTTATTCACTAATTTCGTGGTCCGCTTGGCCAATTAATACATTACAATTAATTAAGGTTTTTGGTTGAGATAAAAAAAAAGTTAATGGCACGAGCGGGATTCGAACCCACGATCTTAGGCTAGATACGCCGCTGCTCTACCACCTGAGCTATCGTGACCTCGATCGACTCGGACATCAACTCCCCATCTCAACCATCTTTTCAATTGTCGTCGAGAATCCAAACCGATTAAACGACATTTGAAAAATGGCAAAAAGGAGGGAAACTCATAAGGTGAGGTTGAGATAGGAAGTTGATGTCCGAGTGGATCGAGGTCACGATAGCTCAAGTGGTAGAGCAGCGGCGTATCTAGCCGAAGATCGTGGGTTCGAATCCCGCTCGTGCCATTAACTTTTTTTCATCTCAACTAAAATCGTTAATTAATTGTAATTCCATTTTATATTTTCCGGGAAGTCTAAAACACGACCAGAGTGAAGTCTCCATTGTTAGATGTTATTATTTTCGGAGGACATAGAATGTATTCATATTATTATATAAAAGTTTTCATTCAATGTTTTGCACATTGTACGAACATGCTGTATTAGGTATTATTTTACAAGGAATAACAATTTCTATATGTACTAATTCATTGATTGAGAATATTTATATAAAATGTACACTCTCGAGAATATATTTATCTCGTATCTATGTACATCTCGAGAAAAAATGGAAAAGATTGAAGAGCCGAGAGGAGAAAGTGAAAATGAGAGAGAGAGAGAGAGAGAGAGAATGAAAGAGAGAATGAGAGAGAGAGTGAGAGAGAATGAAGGAGAGAATGAGAGAGGGAGAGAGAGAGAAATATATGTAAGTACAAAAATTGTGCAAAAACAGTATATAAAAAAACAGGTATAAAAAAAGGTAAAATATGCAAACTCGATCGCATTTAATAACGAATTTTTTAAACCCTCTTTGAGCATCGTTTTGTGCTAATGATCGGATGGTTAACTAAAATGCGTCCTTTTGTGGATAGACATTATCGTCTTTGTAAAATTTATTCCAAGAATAATTGGGACAAAAGGCCGTCGTTGACTGGGGAGCCATCTTGCTGGAAAATCAAGTTTTGTCGGGATGTCAAGGACAATCTTTCAGTTAGGTCGGAAAAACTTTGTCCAAAAAACGAAGCTATTTTGCAGTGCCGAATTTTTCAGGGACGATGCTTTGGAAGATTGACCCAGTAGACAGTATGACAGACAGGGGAGTATTGACTATGATCTAAAAATTCCGTAATGACGAATGAATTAAGTAGACAAGAACATTAAAAAAAAGTCCTCTCTAAATCGGACTAAACATAGATTGGTTACATACTTCTATACATATTCATAACACGAGATATATTCTCCTCGGGCACGTACCTATATATGTAGATAGATAGGTAGAGTTAGATAGATTGATAGGTTATTGAATTTTCATAATTTGTATATATATATATATATATATATATATATAATATGTATATATACAAACATACATGTATATATATAAAAATATACATATACATGATGTTATGAAACCTTGATTGTAATTAAATACAGCCCTGAGGAAGACGTCAAATACAGCCGAAAGATCGACAGCAGAAAACAAGTTGATCCTTTTATCTGCATGGCTTCATCCCTGTTCTTTTTACTTTACTATACAATTATTGCAGATAAAAATAAATGAAGAAAAAAAGTTTAAGGAAATTTGATTTATTGAGTTTGTGTATTGTTGAATCGTTTCTTTTTTGAGAAATGATAATTCTTCGCCTACGTAAGACATCGACTTACTTCCCCCCGATGTGTTTTTTTGTCCGAGGGCGCTGAGATTCTCAAGGGTGACGGTCAGAAGGGGTCACGCCGAAATAAACTAGTTTACACCCCGGCTTCAATGTCGTTACGGGCATGGACTTGGAAGGGGTGGCTTTGGTGGGGAAACACATTCAGGGCGCACAGGATGCACACCCTCAAGACCGTCGTGTCACCCCGGTCTCAAAACGAAGAAACGCATCACGTGGCTTTTTTCCCTTTTTTTCAAAATAAATATTCCAGGGCCCATTGTATTGTAAATATTCCCTATGCAACAATAGCCTTTCGACAAGAGATAGTTAATACGGGACAAGGGAAAAAAATGGGCCCGTGAAAAATCTATTCGTGGCAGTAAACAAAGTGAAAAAGTAACGGAGATCATGAATAAAACATTTTTTTAAATCTAGGAACAATATGAAAAGTGTTGAAATGACGACCCAGTTGATTTAGTTAAGCAAGTAATGTTAAGTATGGTCCAAATGACGGTTACAACAGTCAATAAAGCAAAATGACCTGAATCAAATTTCTAAGTTTAAAGCTAAAGCGAAATAATACAGTATCTGTTAAATATAAACGTAATAAACTTGTATATCTTATACCATACCATTTCTAAAGTATACAGGGAATTTATAGCAATTATAAAAATAAGTTTTTTATCTATTTGATGTCATACCTACTAGATTTAGCCGTCAATATCTTTGGCTATACATTATATTTCGTGGTCCGATTGACCAAATAACTTCTTTCAATTAATTAATCTTTATGTAAGGTATTGAATGAAGTAAAAAACCAGTGTCACGAGCTGGATTCGAACCCAAGACCTCGTGCTCTACCACGCTCGATCCACTCGGACACCAATTTCCCATGTCAACCTACAACCTCTCGAATTTTCCCTCCTTTTTGTCACTTTTCAAATGTCGTGTAATCAGGATTTTCGATTCTCGGCGACAAATGCAATGGCCACGGAGAGCTTTAGTGAAAATACACTTCGTTTTATTTATTAAATCCATTATATTTCGTGGTCCGATTGAGCAAATAACTTCTTTCAATTAATTTATCTTTATGTAAGGTATTGATTGAAATGAGAACCATTAAAAATGGCAAAAAGGAAGGAAAATTCGAAAGGTAGGTTGAGATAGGAAGTTAGTGTCCGAATGGATCGAAGTCACGATAGCTCAAGCGGTAGAACAGCGGCGTAATGAGCCGAAGGTCGTGGGTTCGAATCCCGCTCATGACACTGACTTTTTTTATCTCAACTAAAAACTGTAATTAATTGAAAGATATTAACTGGTCATGCGGACTACGAAAACTAGTGAATTTAAAACGATTAACATGAAAAACTATTGTACAAGCGTTTTGGGTTTAAGGTTATGGAGCACATGGCCAGCATAATACATTTTTGACGGTGAAAACAGACCTCTACGTAAAATTAAAAGAAATTATTAACATTACCATATTTATATATGACAATGAAAACAATAATTTATAGTAAAGTAAAACAATACGTCGCTAAAAATCCATATGACTAAAGGTCCAACTATTTTTTTGTTCTGACTAGCAATTTCTAACACTTGCTTACTTTCTTTTTTTCATTTATCTAACGACCTCTACGCAGATTCAAACCCTACAGAGAGATACAGAGATCAACGAACATCATATCATCAATAGCTTTCCCATACCAGATTATTTATACGATATAAATTAGATATTTTAAGATTGATTAAATAATAATTGGTGAGAATACATAATTGCCTAAGCTCATTAACAACCTAAGAAATCTTACAGTATTTTGCGTCAGAGTTTATCTTCGTTGTGGTTGGCTGTAATTTGGTCGGTGAGTGGGTTGATGTTGGTTTGTCATCGCCTGGAGCTTAGCGTAAGCGCACTTGGTAACTTTTGCCACAAGATGATTACGTGAACTTAATTTTGTAAGCTCAATTAACTAGTTTATTAAAGGATACGAAATTGTTTATAAAAGGTTATATTTTTTATGTATGTACCTTTTTCTCTATTAATTGAGATCCTTTATAAACGGTCTTGCTGAAATTACAACAAATTTCAGTTATACAGGTCAGGAGGTCGGGAATGGAACAGTCACGGTCCGATTAGTTTCCAAGAAAAGGGTTTTCACATCGAACTCTGAAACAACAAGAAAACCCAAGAGGGCGCGGGCTTTAATTAGTTCCAACAACTACATTCCGTCTTTATGTACAAGAGTCTTATCAGATATGCCAAACTCTGTGGGGCCCACCCTTGTTTTCTGTCTTGCTTTGTTTACGGCCCCCTCGGGATAGCCGCACGCATTGTTCAAGTACAAATCTAAGTAATTGTTTTAAGTTTGAAAGGAGCAAAGTTTTGTCGAGTTGATAAGGAATTTTTTCTAATTTTTTGTTTATTTGTTGTTCCGCATCAAGAAAATCAATACGAATCATACTTGGTAGTTCAATGAACAATCAATTAAAAACCATAAAGAAGTTTTACTTTTGATTGTATTTAAAACTCATTTTATTAGTGGAAATACCATTTTTTATTTTATTTTATTGATGTTCAATAGAGCGTATTATATTTAATAATTTAATGTTATTCAATAAATTCATTAGATTTGTGGTCCGATTGACAAAATAAAATCTTTCAATTAATTAATCTTTGTGTAAGGTATTGCTTGGCATAAAAAAGCTAGTGTCACGAGCGGGATTCGAACCCACGCCGCTGCTCTAACCACTTGAGCCAGTGTGACTTCGATCCACTCGGACACCATCTCCCCAGCCCAACCAACGACCTTCGGCTGGGTTCGAATCCCGCCCGTGGACTGACTTTTTTATCTCAACCAATACCTTACATAGTTATTCAATAATTTTTTAATTTCGTAAAAGTCGTGTATAATTAATTGTTAATTATTCAAGAATGTTGAATAATCGCGTATATTAAACATAAAAATGTAGATTTTAATTAAAGGAAACACCAAGCGTGGAAAAACATAAATTATAGGCTATTATGATCCAATTATTAAAAAAAAGAATTCGTTCTATACCTTCCTTAAATTTGTAAAGTAATAATTATTAGATAATATGTATATTTTTCTTCTATTTTTGTAAAAAAATCTATTTCTTTAAACAATTAGTATTTAATGTTGAAATATTAGATAGTATGGAAAAATGTTATATTAATTCTTTCAATTAATTATTCTTTTTATGTAAGTTCTTGGTTGAGATAAAAAAGTCATGTCACGAGCGGGATTCGAACCCACGACCTACGGCTAGATACGCTGCTGCTCTAACCACTTGAGCTATCGTAACTTCGATCCACTCGGGCACTAACTTCCCATCTCAACCTACAACCGTTCGAATTTTCCCTCTTTTTGCCATTTTCAAGTTGTTATATTAGCTCTTTGCCTCCTGAAGCAAGAGTCCTGTAAAAAACGAAATATCTAAAGAGAAGAAACTGCGAACAAATAAATGCTGAAGTTATAAGAATGGAAAAGAATGTAGAAGTTGTACCCGCAGGAACTTTGTTATAGGTAGAAACTAGGAAAAGTTTTTTTTATCTTAAAAGTGCCCTGGGGGTTTATATGAGAATATGGATATGCTGGCCGGAATATAAAGAAGTGGTCGTGAGTTTATTAACCTCAGAAGGGGTTTCTTCAACAAGAATATCCGCAAAAGAAAAAAGTCAGGTGGATAAGCTAAGGAGGCCTAGAAAATCTTAGGGAATCGATAAAAAGTTTGCAAAAGCCTGATACAACCTCTTCGGACTGCATTACGATTTTACGATTACTTTGAAATTGATAGTCCACATAAATCTCCCGCCTTTTCAAGAATTATCTTTGTGCAATTAATTACAGCACATCCCTCCTTATAAATCCAACCCCGTTATCTTTTTTCCCTGGTCCCGATGAAAAGCGTCGGGGGTGGGGAAATCTGTTAGATATCAGGTGTTTGTTGTTCGTGCCATGGCCCGTTTTATTAATTCACCCTCGACAAGGCGTATTTCCTCCATCGGACTTGTTGCAATAAACACTGGAACCTCTTCCTAATTACATTCTTCGAGCTTAAATGAGAAAGGTATAAATTCAGGTTAAGAAAGGGCCACCTTTTACAAATAAGAATGAATCTAAGCTAATGTTTAAACCATTTCATTATTATACGCATGATTTGTTATAAAAGATAATATTTAATAGTTAAACTATCTCAAATGGTTATTATCGGTGTACTAGGCTTTTTCTCCTGTTGTACATCTATTTAGATTATCGAGTTGATTTATGCCCCGAACGCTAATTGGTTGGCAAAAAGTTGTGATCAACGTTCTGATCCGACCTTAGGCGAGGCTTTGGACAGGATTTATAGTCATTAGTAGCTCCGGGGGATTAGTGAGTTATAAACCGTCTGGGATGAGCTATAACCCGAGTGCGGCGAAATCACCCGGTGTTTAATTGCCCTCCCATCGCGTCGTTTACACCAAAATACCAATTTCCTTACAGACTATGAACGGGTCATAACCAAGTTAATGCATTATACATGGTTTCCACTTTCAACAAGGACGAAATGGCTCAATAATAAAGGATTATATTGTTTTATTTACTGTATTTACTTTTTTTTAATTGCATAAAAAATACACTTTCAATTTAAATAAAATAATGTAAATGTAAAAGCTGATCGATCAGTTGCTATTCAACAATATATTTGGTAGGATCGGCGATGTGGTTCAAAAAATGTTCTGGGTTGAAACTACGCCAAGATTTCGGTGTTTTATTACACCTTCCTCAGGGCTCTGTATATATAATATTTTATAATTGCTCATGTGTGTAAGTGAAAATCAAAAATCAACTTGCTTTTCTCACTTACAGATTCTTTGTCAGTGTTTAAAATTGTGTGTGGTGATTAGTGACCTTTAATAGATGATTATTCAGAAATCGTGAGATGCGGTCTATCGTGCTAACGTTTCGATCTTCATTGAGATCATCTTCAGGGCTCAAAGTGTTGGTTTCCTGCGTAACAACGTTGGCACGATAAAGAAAATGTTTTTCTGAAACCTACATTCACATCAGACCGCATCTCACGGTTTAAAATTGTTTTTGCTATTCACTAGTTTTCGTGGTCCGCTTGACCAATTAATATCTATCAATTAATTAAGGTTTTTCGTTGAGATAAAAAAAGGTGGGAAAATCAAAATTTTCATCCCAGTTTAGGTATTAAGATGGAAGTTTGTGTCCGAGTCGATCGAGGTCACGATACTCAAGTGGTAGAGCAGCGGCGTATCTAGCCGAAGATCGTGCGTTCGAATCCCGCTCGTGACACTGACTTTTTTATCTCAACTAAAAACTTAATTAATTGATTGTTTTTTCTTTTCAATATGTATAAATATTTTTTCACTCTTTTTGACAATTTTATATTGAGTACAGTGTTTTCAATAAATAAATAGATAAATAAATAAATGGCACTTATTACGAACTATTATCACAGAACAAATCAACGTGAACAAAGAGGAAAAGAGAAAGTTATTATCAGGAACTGTTATATCTGTCCACGTTTGAAACTTGTGTTTAAAAGCCTTATTTTAAATTTGCAATAAATAAATAATTAAAACTATAACCTATGATTTCTCTAATCTACTAAAAAAAATATATAAATTAAACAAATAAACAACATTACGGTTTACATAGATTATTTAATTCATTTATTTGGTCGGTTAAAACTCCACTGTAATTTGAACTGAAACCATTGATGTCTGATCGTAAGTTTCATCCATAAAAATGTACGTCATCTTCACGGGTCTACGGCCAAGACAGGTTCGTGTGCCATGATTTTTACCTCATCAAAATTGAATTTGTGAGGTTTTTCATGGCAATGTTTCGGCAAGTAATGATAAAAATAGACCAGGTACTGCTTTGTCAAAGCATTGCAATGAAAAAAAAACTCACAAATATAATTTTGATGACGTTGATTTTGTCTGTGATAATTGCTAGTAATAAGTGCCATTTATTTATTTATCTATTTATTAAAAACATTGTATTCATATAAGAAATGTTAAAAAGAGTGAAAAAAATATTTATACATGTTGAAAAGAAAAAAACATTTTAAACACTGACAAAGAATCTGTAAGTAATAAAAGCAAGTTGATTTTAACTTACACACATGAGCATTCTAAAATATTATATGTATAGAGCCCTGAGGAAGGTGAAATAAAACACCGAAAGCTTGGCGAAGTTTCAATTTTTCAAGTTTTTCTGCCTTAGGTAGTGCACTAATAAATTTAGTTATAACTAATAATTTATCCGTGTTTTTGTCAACTGTTGATTAGGCGAACTTGTGGAATCATTGGAAAATGATGGTATACCGGTCGGAATCATGGAGATTTACTAGTGGGTGCATTTTTTTAGGCTTGACCAAAAAAAAAAAAAACAACCACCATTTGAGTTAGGAAGGTTGTGTAAGGATAGAGTTAACCTCGAAAGATTTTTATTTTTTGAATGAATCAATATTTTTTGAATAATCATCATCCTGGCCTGACTGGTCTCAGTAGATATATAACCACTGGGTTATATATCCACATATTGTATTGCCCATAGCTTTCTTTTTCGAAAGTCAATTTGCCAATTCATCACGTCCGACACCTCTCAGACTTCTTCACACGTCACAAGTCAGTTTCAGATGTTTCGGTACTTTGGCCTCATCAGTGGTGTATTGGCTATTTTGTCAAGAGTCTCTCGTCTGTGTTCTATGAAGCTGCAGGTTCGAAATTTCTCAGAATTAAGCGCTGTACATCACAATTAAGGTTGATCATCTCTGATTCTGCTTGTCTCCTTGAGCCATCTTCAGTGGTTGGCCTTAGTATTATTTTATCATTTTACCATATCAAGCTACAGGTTCGAAACCTCGAAGGTTTCACTTCGCTATGCGTCACAATTAAAAAACTATTCTGTAGCTCGTTCGTCTCAGTTCAATGTGGTGTGCTTATCCTCTCTGGTTTTGAGTTCCAATTCACCACATTCTGTGGGTGATTTATGTATTATTTTGTCAAGTGTGTCGTTTTACCAATGTGAAAGGAGAACACTTCTCAGACTTCATGTCAATGTTTCATAATTTAATACATCGGCTAAGTTCTACTGTAAGTGTAGAAAAAAACGTCGTACAAGTCAAATGGGATAATATTTGAACTGAAACATGCGTCATGGCGGTATCAACAGCACGACCTAATCACCAGTGTACAGATAACATCCTGAGGCAATCTGTTGCCCGACAGGTTTTGGCAAATTGATTGGACCATTGAACGAGCCCGTAGAGGAGGAAAAGAGCCCTTAGACCCAAGATTCTGCTGACAAGGGATAACAAATTGGTCTTACGCTCTCCGTCTCCCTAATACCACATAAGGACCCTCCTTCGGATCCGATTATACGCTGCTCTCTCTCTCTCTTTCTCCCTCTCTCTCTCTCTCTCTCTCTCTGATAATATCACCGACTCTCTGAGACAATCTTTCATTTCGTCCCCCTTTGCAGGTTTTTGCGGAGGCTCAGATCCATTAACTCTCTTAACAAATATTTATCTGGACTTTTATAGGATCACGTGGTGTATTTACTGTGAGAAGTGTTGCAGGGTGTTGTGGAAAATGTACAGGGGTTCCGTTCAGGATACAGACATGAAACTGGTATTGTCTCTGCTCTAATTATTCATCTAGAGAAGTATATAATATCAAACCAGTTACGGCAATAAATTTGGAATGAAAACGCATAAAGAAAATTATTCCAATGCTGGAATTCTACACCCTTATAGAAATGATTAAAAAAAAAGATTTTTCGTTTAAAAAGATTCTACAGCCTTTGGTAAATGGCAACATCAAATGAAATATACAAACGTTAATCGATACGTAAGGTATTGGTTGAAATGAAAAGTTAGTGTCACGAGCCGGATTCGAACCCATGACCTTCTGCTAAATACGCCGCTGCTCTACCACTTGAGCTATCGTGACGTCGATCCACTCGGACACCAACTCCCCATCTAACCTACAACCCTTCGAATTTCCCTCCTTTTTGCCATTTTTTCAAATGTCGTGGAATCAGGTTCTAGATTCTCGGTGACAAATGAAATGGCCACGGAAAGCTTTAGTGATGATATACTTCGTTTTACTTATTAAATATATTATATTTCGTGGACCGATTTTGAATTAATTAATCTTTATCTAAGGTATTGGTTGAAGTGAAAAAGTTAGTGTCAAGAGCGGGATTCGAACCCACGACCTTTGGCTATATACGCCGCTGCTCTACCACTTGAGTTATCTTGTCTTCAATCCACTCGGACTTCATTTGTCGCCGCGAATAGAATCCTGATTACACGACATTTGAAAAATGGCAAAAAGGAGGAAAATTCGAAGGGTTGTAGGTTCCGAGTGGGTCGATGTCACTATAGCTCAAGTGATAGCGCAGCGGCGTATATAGCCGAAGGTCGTGGGTTCGAATCCCGCTAGTGTCACTAACTCATTTGGTCAATCGAGCCACGAAATATAATAGAGTTAATCAATACAATACAATTTTGCTATATCTATATATAATTCAAATTCTCGTCCTTCGGTGGTACGCTACTTCTTGTACAATGGCAAGAAAGAAATAAAGCCAAAAAATTATGTATGTGTTGATGGTTGGGTCCGAAACGCAAGGAACAGCTGACTAAATGACCATGATGGCTCAATTAATAGTGTAATCAAATTTCATAATTATGTTTTTTCTTAATTTTCTCCATATTTCCTTTTATGAATAATTATTTTTTTGGTTTATTTTTTGCCAAACTTCAGAAATTATATATTATAACAATAAAAAAATGTATACATACATTCGTCGTTGTCGCGATGCCTTGTAAAAAATAATATAATTTGTATGTTGGACGAACATTTTATTTAGTTTTACTTTTATAATTAATTAAATTTACTAGTTTTCATGCTCCGCTTGACCAATTAATATATTTCAATTAATTAAGTTTTTTAGTTGAGATAAAAAAGTGAGTGTCACGAGTGGGATTCGAACCCACGATCTTCGCTTAGATACGCCGCTGCTTTACCACTTGAGCTATCGTGACCTCGATCCACTCGGACACTAACTTCCCATGTCAACCCCACCTTGGCGTATCTAGCCGAAGATCGTGGGTTCGAATCCCGCTCGTGCACTGTCTTTTTATCTCAACTAAAAACCTTAATTAGTTTTATAATTAAGTTGGTCGGCCTATTCAACAATTTACAATTGTAGTTTGACACCAATTTTGATCATCACGTTCCGTACAGTCTCGCTTTTCGCCATGTTGTTTAGATCCAATAGTGTCTAGGAGTCGGGAAAAAAATAATTATGTTAACGCTTACTTTTAAATTAGATTTTCTGTCTTTTTTGTGCTAGTATTATGGGATTATTATATCAATCCATTGGATTTTTGTTTATGGAGGACAAGAACATTATGCAGGATTGTTCTTGTACAAATGAGGCTAGATAAAGCCAAAAGACACTTCCAATAAAGTAGGCCAAATATTAATTTTAAAAAATACGACTCAAATTCGTTTTAACCACCCTTTAAAGCTTTAAAAAAAAAATTATATCTAAAAATATTAAAGTAAGTTATATAATGTCTTTTAAATATAAATTTATTCCTTTGTGCATATATGAAAGCAATACAAACTAGTTTTACTGAGACCAATCGACACAACATGTACAATTTTTTTACTATTTACTATTTTGATAATATAAACAAATATACTAATTGATAATTTACTATTATCAAATTAATGGTCAAATGGTCGTTACCTTCTCTTCAATAACTTAATCACTTTTGTTCACTTAAAGTATTTTTAATATTACAATTAGTCCTTATTACAAGTAGGGTTTATTAAAACGACATTTTGATGGGCGACATGGGTTGTACTAAAATACCAAAAGGAAAGTTGTACTCGACCACGAGTCGAGAGGCATTTGCGTGAGCGTTACGATTAGACAGTTATTTAACAGGGAAGAACGTTTTCTAAGTGGCGAAAAAATCTTTTGAATCGCGCTTTTAAAATCGACACCCCCCGTTCAAGTCCGGAGGTCATATGAAGTAATTAAGTAGCTCGAAATTTTAATGAATACCTGGCGTGACAACGTTTCGCATGTGCGTTGCGTATTTAGAATTCACCCCCCTGTCCGTGCGATTATTCGATCGAAACAGGCTTTATCCGAAGGGTCAAAATTCACACCGAGGTAAATCCTTATAATGCGATTAAAACTTTTACTGCTTGGAATTACTTTTTAGTAAGGATAAGCATCGTTAAAAAAAAACATCGATGGTCTCCATCGATTAAACATCGGAACCTAACAATCGATGGTGGTACGACCATCGACTTTATAGTCCACACATCGATAGTTTTTTGAGTACTCATTACTCAAACCACAAATTATTTTCATACATTATTTTTATGTGCCACTTTAGAAACATAAGCTAATGTTTCAAATTTCCCCATTTCTGAACCTTTATTGGAAACTTGATTTATAAAAATTATGTTTATTTTTGTAATAACATTTATTAGGAAATATTTTTGCCTTTGGTTTCATTTATAGTTGTATATAGATCTCTCGATCCCTTCTAAATAAAAGACGTCTATTGCTAAAATATTTTGTGCCTGTGATTTTTATTCAAAATACCTCCCTGATTTTCTTCGAAACTTTAGAAAACATCCATAATCGTAATAACATCCCAAGCACAATTCATGTCCCTTGCTGAAAAAAAGGTAAAGGTTCAATGTGTACGTAAGGGGGGCCGCGGTAGCCGAGTGGTTAAGGCGTCACACTCTCGGCTAATAGATCCCGCGGTCGTGGGTTCGATCCCCACCGTCGCCTCTGAACTTTTTCTGACGACTAAGGGGACCAGTTTCCGCAATTGAAAGAAATTGACAAGGCACCCTGAATTTGGTCCAAACTCACTTCAAACATGAGTTTCTTCGATGAAAGAACACGGGCACACCGGGGGCTCAAATTCTCACTCGTGTTACGAGCCCCCAAAAATGGAGCCAGGGATAAAGTACAATGAGCTGAACAGCTGCAGTGCTCGGGGAACTCTTCCTGTTTTTGGTATCCATAAAAAAATAAAAAATGTACGTTACTAAAATCATCCATATCCTTAATTTATTAGAATTTATGTGTCCAAATTTTACAATGGAACACTACCACGTCTTCTACGGAACGCAATTAAAAAACGTAGCTTTGAAGCCAATTTATCCTCTAAACGTTTTCTGGTTTTCGAAATAATCAGTTCAGCTTTGGAAAATAATCGTTCACAGGGAAGATATGTGCCACTGAGGCAACAAATTGAACAATTCCTGACAGGTTCTGATAGGTCACTTTCATGCCAGAAGAGTACCTAGGTCACCTATTCACAAAGGTGGAAATTAGGAAAAACTGAAAAGGTTTATAAATCATCGACAGCCCACCATCGTTGATAAAAAACATCGACACAGTAACATCGATGTTGAAAAATCGAACATCGGTCGCCTATCATCGATGTTTAGAAAACATCGATGCTCATCCCTATTTTGGCACTGAACGCAGTATAAAACACAATGGTGTGAATCCATAATATTTAGTGTCTGATTGACCAAATTACTTCTTTCAATTAATTAACATTTTTATGGAAGGTTTTGGTTGAAATGAAAACGTTAGTGTTGCGAGCGAGATTTGAACCCACGACCCTCGGCTCAATACGCCGCTGCTCTAACCACTTGAGCTATAGTGACTTCGATCCTCTCGGACACCAACTCTCCATCTCAACTTACAGCCGTTCGAATCTTCCGTCTTTTTGCCATTTACAATTCTATAGAATAATTAATTGAAAGAAGTAATTTGGCTATTAGACCACTAAACATAATGGGTTATTTATTAGGATTAAATTATTTTAACGTAAACAAAAGTACACCTCTGGACAGTTTTTTACGAGGTCGTGGGTTCAAATGCCGCTCGTAACATTAACTTTTTCATTTCAACCAAAACCTTCTATAAAAATGTTGATTAATTGGAACAATGGTGTGAGTTGATCGTGGTTCTTAAAACACATCTTAAACTGAATATAAAAAAAATAAACACGAGTAAATATTTCATGTAATTGTTACTACAATATTTAAGGTTAAAATCTGTCTGAAGAGTGGACATTTTAAAGGCAAAGCGGTAAAATAGATATTTAATTCTCGTAAATCTAAGTGGTGTCAAAACTACGAAACAACAATTAAACAACATTAGATTTATTAATTGTCTGTTTGTCACGTTTAACTATCACTGACCCGAATTAACCCCCCCGAATTCATTTGGGAAAAGTTAAAGCGTTCGTGGCTATTAAAGTTCACCAGGTACGTAAACCGTGAACAACAGAAAGTTTGATTTGATTGTCCGAATCTCATGCCCTTTCATGGCAAACTTTCAAATTCAATTTGACTTTAAATCGATTTACGTTTGTACGCATTTAACCCCCAGGCGTTTCGACTGTTTTCACAAAAACACGCCTTATCAATGGGGGGAAAAAGATAAAAACTACATTTTTTATATTTTTTTATTTTTACGAGGGTTCGCAACAGTAGAGGTCATATAAACCTTCAGGGTGCCGGTGTTTTTGAAAAACGGCCCATTTGTAAGTATGTCGGGTTCGAATGCAGGACCGCTGGATTCGAACCCGGGACCTTTACCTTACAGTGATGAGCGCCCTGTCAACGCCTAACCGTTGCGGCCACCGAACCCCCCCAAACTACATCTTTGTAAATCTGTTTAGTGAAAAAAGCTAATTGAAGTTTCTATTTTGTTTTAGATATACACCGACTGGGGCAATCACTATCTGGAAAAGGCCAGATCAAAAAGACTTCTGCAAGATCTGTCGCTCGACCTGTGCGATGGAGTGGTTTTAGCTGACCTAGTCGAAGCAGTCAGTAAGTGCAAATCCATCCATTGATCTTGTGTTATTGTTAGCTTGTTAAAAATATGATTTTATGTCGAAACAATTGCGCTGTTGCAACAGTACTGTTGGAAAGGATACGTTGTTTAAATTGCTCTGCTATTGCTGGACGGAAAACCTTTAAAACTTTAATCTACATAAATCTTTAAATTCATTTGACTTCGTGGTCCGATTGACCAAGTAACTTTTTTCGATTAATTAATCTTTATGTAAGGTATTGGTTGAGATAAAAAAGTCAGTGTCACGAGCGGGATTCGAACCCACGACCTTCGGTTAATACGCCGCTGCTCTACCACTTGAGCTATCGTTACTTCGATACACCCGGCGTATTTAGCCGAAGGTCGTGGGTTCGAATCCCGCTCGAGACACTGACTTTTTTATCTTAAACAATACCTTATATAAAGATTAAAGAATTGAATAAATCTTTAAATTAGGCTTAATAAATAAGCTAAACGTTTATTTATCCAGATAAACAATCGGTTTCCAGTCACATAGGGTTTATTTCTTTACTGTCTATTTCTGTTTTGTCGTCATATTTACTCCGCGCAATAAAGGAAAGGCTATGAAACGACAAAGGCTAAATCAAAAGAGGTCGAAATGCCACTCAGACTGGCTTTGTCGGCCCTTTTAGTGTGAAGCTCTTTCGCTATTTGCCAAATGGCCGATCTAGAAGAAATAGGAAAAAGGAAATAGCGCCAGAAATAACAAGGAGTGAAATAGAAATGAAATACTCTCTGAAAGAAGATTTTGTATTTATTCTAGTTTTTTTCTTTTCTAAATTGGTACCGCGTTTTTCCTGTTCATTATTAAAATCTCATGGCCGATAAGTCCCAAGTGCATTCCGAAGCTCTCATTTCTTTTTTGCCGGCCTAGGAAAAAAATTAAAATATATCCTATTAGAAAGGGGCTACGAGACGGGCATAAAGACGTCTGGCCATATTGCGCAGAAAGAAGAAGAATACTGGAATTGCCTCCAGTGCCGCGATTTTCTCCTTTTTTGTCGCCTTCCAGTAAATTAAGCCCTTCTTGGTTTATGCTCATGGAACTGGGAGGAAATTAATTAAAAAGCGACCCCCCCAGTCTGCCATGGCGGTCGCTTAATTTGGTATGTATTTCGTGGTCTACTTTATCAACTTTACTACTTTATCAACCATTTATGAGTTGTTATCGAGATAATACAAACAATGAAATAGACGAATAACTCCATTTACGGTACATGGTATCTCTGTTTATCTCTATCTTTCATTTTTCTCTAACATGAGAGAGGTGCCTGCTTCAAACAGTAAAATGTTGATGCTTCAGCATTGAATGTGATCTTTCGTCTGATTCGAATATAGTTTAAAGGATGTCAAGCGATCAGGGCCAATTTACTAAATTATTCCCCGAAGTGATATCAGATTCTCTTGATTTTTTATTAAGATGAAGGATGTAATATTTGATTTTTGACCAGATCATTGATAAAATTGTAAGAAAAATATTGTCGTCACATTTTGGTACTGTTAATAGATTACGTTTCAAGAAATACTTTTGATCAGATCTAGAAATATCAAAAAGGCTCCTTACAATTCCCATAGGCGTTTGTGAGAAAATTTCCTTTTTGACTTTTTTTGATATTATTTTAAATTCTATGAAGCATTAAACATTAGATAAACTGCACTGCACTGTAAACCTCGATGGCTAATTTCCTTACAACTGATTTTTTGGTAATTGTCAAGATTGATATTAGTCTAGATAGATCTCTACCTGTCTACATTTCAGTCAATTTCTTTTTCTGTATTTCCTCCGTTTTTAAGAAAGTCTCACTCTCTCTCTCTCTCTTTCTCTCTCTTTCTCTCTCGTATCTCTCTCACCTGACACACACTTTTTCTTTCGCACTCTCACTCCCTCTCTTTCTCCCTCACTCCCTCATCTCTCTATTTCTCTCGTCCTCCCTCATTTTCCCACTTGTCTCGGTTTCAATCTGTTGATTACACATTCTCTCTTGTTATTTTTGTCTTCTTTGCTTTGTATCATCATATACCCTTTCCAAATAGTCTCCCTCTTTCTTTCTCTCTCTCTTTCACTCAAGTCCTCTCTCATCTTTCCAGCTATCTCGGTTTCATTCGGTTTCTTTGATTTTATCTCTCATCTTTTTTGTCAGCTTTTTTTTTATCATTCATTTTATCATTCTCCCTTCCAGACTGTTTCTGTCTCTATCCCACTGTTCATCTTATCCCTTTTTATCTAACTGTCTATGTTTCAGTCTATTTCTTTCACTTTATCTCTTGTTTCTGTTTTCCATCTGTATCCTTTGATTTTTATCATTGTATCTCCCTTCCAGACTGTTTCTGTCTCTATCCCACGGTTCATCCTGTCCCATTTTATCTGTCTATGTTTCAGTCTATTTCTTTCATTTTCTCGCTTGTTTCTGTTTTCCATCTGTATCCTTTGATTTTTATCATTGTGCCTCCCTTCCAGACTGTTTCTGTCTCTATCCCACTGTTCACCCTGTCCCATTTTATCAGTCTATGTTTCAGTCTATTTCTTTCATTTTCTCGCTTCTTTCTGTTTTCCATCTGTATCCTTTGATTTTTATCATTGTGTCTCCCTTCCAGAAGACACCTCACACACACACACACACACACACACACACACACACACACACACACACACACACACACACACACACACACACACACACCTCTCTCTATCTATCTACCTCTATCTCTATCAATCTATCTATCTATCAATCGATCTATGTAGCTCTATCTCTGTGCATGTCTCTCTCTTCTTTCTCTATTTCTCTCTCACTCACTCACTCACTCACTCNCTCTCTCTCTCTCTCTCTCTCTCTCTCTCTCTCTCTCTCTCTCTCTCTCTCTCTCTCTCTCTACCTACCTACCTCTCTCTATCCTTATCCATTCCCGTATAATTTTTGTTTTGTTTTTGTTTTTTCAATTTCGTACGCATTCTATCTCTCTTTCCTTTTGTAACCCTTTCTATATCTTGCTCTTTATTTATTTCACTATCTTAATTTATAATTTTCTCTTCTTTTTCATCCTCTTTTTCTCTCAGCTTGTTGTTTTTGCCGCCCCACTGTTAATCTCATCGCTGTTAGTTCTTCAAATGTATCATTTATTTACCTGTTTTTCATTTACTGTTTGTCTATCCATTCATTACTGTCCCAGTCTTTCCTCTTCCCAACTCTCGCCACCTATCTTATCTATCTAAATCTACCGCAACTATCCTCTTCTCTCTCCTATCAGGAATGTAAAGCCGGAATCTTAATAAAAAGCGGAAATTCTCTCAACTCGTAATCCGAGGGAAATTCTCAACCTGTGAGGTCCACCAGACACCGCGGTGCGATCAGAGGAAATGCCTACTCCTCATCGGTCGCACGGCACCTCCGGCGGTTTAATTTTAGACCCCGATGTCCTTAAACTCCGGACGTTCCTCGTGCCCGGCTTAGCCCAATTTACATTCATAACAACACGGATTTAGACAGGGGCTTTCCAGCAACTTGGGCCGGGGGCAGAGCCAAGATATAATCATGGTTATAATCGGCGCCCCTTTGGCCAGAATACGGTTTAAGCCATAACGAGTGGAAATATATCGGATGATGACATCACCTGACAAATTTAACATCTAATGGAGTATGAAGTTTGTTTAAATAGCAAATAAATATTTTAAATAATCGTCGAAAGCTCGGCAAAGACTTAAAAAGTTTGTCGTTTCTGTTGTGACCTCACTGAAGATCCTTTTGTTTTCAAGTTGTTCAACAAGCAGGTCGATACATCATCTCATCTTTAATTTTTTTAAATAATCCTTTAAAGTGTTAAACATTAGATAAACTACACATATTGCAACAATGTGAGATGATTATTTAAGCTGAAAAATTGACTAACGTGGATTCTGACTGCACTGTGGACCTCCTTGGTTAATTTCTTTACAAATGATTTTTTTAATTGTCAAGATAGATATAAGTCGAGATAGATTCACAAAATTTCTAAGTCAGTTAAAGTTTAAAGTTTTGTTGGTCTTTTATCGAAACCTAACAGCACAAATCTACGGTTTGATCATCCTCCACAAACAACTCAGGGCACATGTGGTGAGAATCCACTCTCAGTACATTATTGACGACCCATTAGATCCAAACGGTTCGTTAAATCTGCCAAGATTTAATCAAATCCTGTTGAAAAATAACGACAGAAAATTCTTCCACCCTCCAAAACGTTTTACTCTGCATTGTTTCCACCCTTTTCCAAGCAATTTTCTAGTTGTATCAACAAATTAGATGCTATTTAGGTCCAGCCATCACGCAAAATATTTAAAACTGCGTATATTATTGCAGGAACATACAAAAATGCCTATTGTTTACTGTTAGTTACCTAGGAATAGTCATTTAACATCTAGTTTTGCCTATTTTTCAATAAATCCTAAGATCTTACAAATCTTAAATAACGGACATAATTTATATTTGCTGTATTATTTAAGGAGTTAATTTCTGTTAAGGAGAACTTTTATAAATTTCGTCGTTTACTACATACATTGTAGCAATGATTGTACTGTCTGTTTATATCTAAATTTTATCGTGTCGTTTTCATATTGTAAAACTTCGATATATCAACGCGGAAATCATGAATGAACGATAAACGTCGTGTTATTCATGTGCTATATTTATCGATTATGCTTCTTTTTTTGAACCATTCGTTGTCGAGATTATGTGTATACCATGCGGGGGTGTTGAGGTGTATTGAAGGTTGCCTAAATAGGTGCCGTTTAACCGGGGAGATGCGAGCTCCTAGAGAATTATGCCGTCCTGTCTTTCTTTCACTTCATAAATGTCTCCTATTGCTCGCATATCCGTTGGAATTCTTTCTTGGGAGGGCCTAAATACATTTTTTTCCTGAAAATTTGCTTGGGCTATTATGTAACCCTATCCAAGAGGACAAGCGCAATGCCGGATGCTCACATAACACTGTTACGTAAAAATCGGCATTGTTTTCAGGGCTTAGAAGAACAAAAAGAAAACTTTACCAAACCAGAAAATAATCGTGTACAAGCCAATTTAGATGTCTGTCAATTAAAAAACAAGGGACATGTAAAGAAAATATGTTGTCAATGCACTAATAAAACCCTTTTACAAACAGTGTGGTTTTTTTCATTTTTCATTTTCGAATTCACAAAGTTAAATAATAATGTTAAATCTTAATGTTGCTAGGGAAATAATGAAATATACAGTTCAGCACCGAGTATTTCCTCCTGTAACGTTGATCATTCGACGTGGTATCGATTTTGTGAGGTTTTGAATATAGTGCTGTGGAGGAATATTTTCATACTCCTTCAACAGCGCCAGGCTGTTGCTCTCTGGCATCGCTGGGCGACTTTTTACCCCCTTTAACAACTAAGGTTTAATTCGGGACTACATGCTGGCCACTCCAAACATTGAATTGAACTCACTAGTTTTCGAGGTCCGCTTGACCGATTAATAGTTTTCAATTAATTAAGGTTTTTAGCTGAGATAAAAAAAGTCAGTGTCACGAGCGGGATTCGAACCCACGACCCTCGGCTAAATACGCCGCTGCTCTACCACTTGAGCTATCGTGACTTCGATCCACTCGGACACTAACTTCCCATCTCAACCGCACCTTTTTTTGAATTTTCCATCCTTTTTGCCATTTTTCAAATGTCGTGTAATCCCACTTAGAGTATAACTCACCTATTTGGTCACCCTCGTACAGTAATCATGTATATACATTAGAAAAAGTAAAAAACAAATTTTTAAGATTCTGTGGACTCAAACTACAAAGACGGCTTGAACCAGATGGCCAAACCATTTAACTGAGATCCGAATTAGGTATAAATTCACTAGAATCTAGAAGATCAATGATGCCCTAATATTGAAAAAATAATTAACAATATAATTAAATGCCCCTCTCGACTAGAAGAGATAAAATTGCATGTACCTGCTTATAGAAATAGACAAACAGAGTTGGTACATATAGCACACCATAAAATCAATTATATGAAAAATGCTCCCCTTGAAAGCACTAATAAAATACTAAACTGTGCAAACGACCAACTAGATATATTTTACCAGTCACAAACTGTTTTATATATATATATAGAACAGGAGATATTAAGTTTTAGTTAACAGAACCAACTTAACAATTTTACATTAAATTCATTTTGAGGCATTCACCAGCCTCCNGTGCCCGTGTGTAATCCTTGTATGACCTATGCGTAGTCTTGTCAGTATGACCTTATGACCACAAACTGTTATAAAAATAATTATTGTCAATTCTAAACTACTGAAGGAAATCAAGTATATATTCCGGTCTGATTATACTATTTATAGTGGCCATTTCATTTGTCGCCGAGAATCAAATAGATCATAAGACATTTGAAAAATGGCAAAAAGGAGGGAAAATTCAAAAAGGTGAGGTTGAGATGGGAGGTTTGTGTCCGAGTGGATCGAAGTCACGATAGCTCAAGTGGTAGAGCATCGGGGTATTTAGCCGAGGGTCGTGGGTTCGAGTCCCGCTCGTGACACTGACTTTTTTATCTCAACAATACCTTACGTAAAGATTAATTAATTGTTGAACATTAATGGAAATAGCAGGAGGACCGTTTCGGTTAGTCCAACATTTACGTCAAATAAGCGTTGTAATTTTCCATGCACGGTTTGTAACAACAAACATTATGTCAATTCGAAAAACTGGATTTTCCGCTTGGAACAATATTGTATGGAGATGAACCTTTATTCGAGGGGTCTTGGACGATACCGATGCGCCGTGCAGACCGGTACGCCCATAAAGGGAATGAATGCAAATTAGATCCGGCGGGTCCCTTTTTTCCTCTCTCTTTCTCCCTCACCCTCTCACTCTTTCTCTTTCCTTCTGCCCTCGGAATAAACATGTCCTTCGGTAACAAAATGCTTAATTAGATACGGAAACTTTCTCCGAAAACGCTTTTTTGATAACGCGTATCTCCGGGGTGGATCGCTCCCAAGGAAGTACGAGGGGAGGTGATTTGTTTCCACCGGTTGTACTCGGGATATCTCGTTACTTGACATTTTAATGGCGATGAGGAGAAAGGAGTAACGGCATCCTTACGGGCGAATGTTTATATTCCAAAACGATTTCACGCATAATTTTTCTCAAACCTTTACAGACTTTTAATTTCAACTTAACCCATAAAGCAATATTAAAAAAGACGAAAAAACAGTTATAAGATAAAAAACTCTACCATAGTTTATCATTTGGAAAAACCTGATTGAGTTGGTAGAATTATTAAAGTGAAGCTCCTTGACATCGTTAAGGGTTAACCGAGTTCTGTCAGCAATTGAAACTGAAGGAGTGTAACAGCGTTCTTAATTACAATTAATTAAGGTTTTTAGTTGAGATGGAAAAAAGTTAATGGCACGAGAGGGATTCGAACCCACGACCTTCGGGTAGATACGCCGCTGCTCTACCACCTGGGATTGAGATGGGAAGTTGATGTCCGAGTGGATCGAGGTCACGATAGCTCAGGTGGTAGAACAGCGGCGTATCTAGCCGAAGGTCGTGGGTTCGAATCCCTCTCGTGCCATTAACTTTTTTTCATCTCAACTAAAAACCTTAATTAATTGTAATGATTTAATTGGTCAAGCGGACCACGAATTTAGTGCATTTAGCGTTCTTAATATTTAATTAAATGAATAATGAAATGACTATAAAGACAGATATAATTAAATGGCATATTTTTTTATAACTAAGTGACATTCTGATTTGTCTTAGACGTCTTTGCACAATATTGATTGCGCAAAGCGTCTCCCAAGATTTCCCCTTTCGAAATGAGAAAAAATGCTTCAAAACAGTACCAGAAAGTTAAATTTCTTTTCGCTTTAAAAATAAAAATAGTACATATTTTTTCAATTAATTAATCTTTATGTAAGGTATTGGTTGAAACGAAAAAGTTAGCGTCACGAGCGGGATTCGAACCCACGACCATTGGCTAAATACGCCGCTGCTCTACCACTTGAGCTATAGTGACATCGACCCACTCGGAACCTACAACCCTTCGAATTTTCCTCCTTTTTGCCATTTTTCAAATGTCGTGTAATCAGGATTCTATTCGCGGCGAGAAATGAGGTCCGAGTGGATTGAAGACAAGATAGCTCAAGTGGTAGAGCAGCGGCGTATATAGCCTCTATCTAGCGTATAGGTCTCTATCAATCTATGTATTTGTCTATCTAGGTACTTATCTATCACCCTTTCTATCTTTTTATTTTTTCCATTCACTCGCTCTGTTTCTTCATTCACTTCATTTTATTGCTTAATTTAGCCCTCTTCATTCCGTTCTCTATCTGTCTCGATGTATTTAAGCTCTTGTACTTAAAACCAGAAACATATATACTTGACCTGCTCTGAATTTCCCGCATGAAAACTCGGTTTATTTTTTATACTAGTTTTCAAATATTTTCCTTTCATAAGCAATTATCATAATGCGTTCAGCGGTTATCCCAAGGACCAGTTTATGTGTCTTGCACATCCGTATTATTATAATTTATTTAAAAATCTATTTTAAAACCACCTGCACCTCCTTCAGAGGTGTTACAAGTGAAATATACGAAAATAAATGATACGTAAGGGTCGATACTCACTGTCTTTCTGTCTCTTTCTCTCTCCCACTCTATCTATCTATATAACTGTCTTATAATCTTTTTCTTTTTTCCATACTCTGTTTTTTCATTCAATTCATTTTATTGTTTAATTTAGCCATCTTCATTCCCCCTTGTGTCCTCTATTTTTCTATTCTTGCTTTTGTCTGTCTCCATGGATATAAGCCCTTGTGCTTTCTGTAAGTTGTTTTTGTGTTTTTGCCTCTCTTCAATCCTATACTCTCTCTCCTTCTCCTCTCTTTCACTCTCTCTTTCTCTCTACCTATCTATATTTGTTATTCACTCACTATCTGTCTGTGTCAGCCTTCTTTCTTTCTCTGTGTATTTCTCTCTCTCTCTTTCTTTCTCTCTACCTATCTATCTTTGTTACTCTCTCCCTCTCTGTCCGTATGTCAGCCTTCTTTCTTTCTCTGTGTATCTCTCTCTCTACCTCTTTCAGTTTGTTATTCTTGCTTTTGTGTGTCTCGATGTATATAAGCCCTTGTACGTTGTGTGATTTGTTTTTGCCTTTTTGTCTCTCTTCTTTCAGTCCCGTACTCTTTCTCTCTCTGTCTCCCTCTCTTTCACTCCCTCTCTCTTTCTCTCTACGTATCTCTCTTCCTTTCTGATTATCTCCCTCTTGTGTCAGTGTGTGTCATTATCTCTCTTTGGCCCTCTCTCTCTCTCTCTCTCTCTCTCTCTCTCTCTCTCTCTCTCCTCACCTCTCTCTTCTCTGTCTCTCTCTCTCCTCTCTCTCTCTCTCTCTCTCTCTCTCTCTCTCCCTCCCTCCCTCTCTCCATCTATCTATCTATCTATCTGTCCCTCTTTCTCTCTTTCTCGGTTTGTATGTCTGCCTTATTTCTTTTTATGTGTATATATATATATCTTTCTTTCAGTTTGTCTTCTCTCTCCCCCTCCTTATCTCTCACTGATACCCTCTACTCTACTCCTCTTTCCTTCTTCCTAATTACTCCCTCCACTCGCGTTGTTTGTTTTGTACTATTTTTTTAATTAACAATTTTATTATTTTTTAATAGAAAGATACTTGTATTCACAAAAATACTGGCTATTACCGAACAATTCAATAAACAACTAAGTAAACGCTTTTCAAATTATTACTATAAACAAAGTCTAATTGTTTTACATATTACATTATTATAGTAATCTCACCGATGTGTAATGAAATATTTTATATTTCATGCGTTTTATGTTATAAAACGAATTATTTTTTTTTCATATTTTTATTTTACATTTCACAATTTTTGTGGCTTTTTAATTTGAAATCGGAGTGAGACGTAATACGGTTACATATGTGTGTTATAAGTTACGACTTTATGTAAAATGGTTCGGTATGAAAACTTTTTTCTGGTCTCCTGGTGAATCTTCGATATAATTAGCGATCAGTATTAATTAAATTAAAATGTGTGGTGATTAGTGACCGTTAATCGATGATTATTCAGAGATCGTGAGATGCAGTCTGGTGTGATGCAGGTGTCAGAAAAACATTTTCTTTATCGTGCCGACGTTTCGATCTTTAATGAGATCATCTTCAGGGCCTCGGATATACAAACATTGTTTAAATTTAACAAAAACATGTAGGATGTTGTAAAAAGTGAATTTATACAATCTTACGATTTCTGAATAATTATTAAATTTAAAAAAAGCAATCTGAGATGAAGGCATATTCTCATGGAATGGTAGCTATGTTTTAGGCAGAATTCTTACAATTTTTTTATCGTTCATGTAAATATTTGAAAATAAATTGGATAAATTTAATGAACGATCTATTTTTGGTATTCCGATCTGACAGAAAGATGGTGGAAATGTTGGTTTCTTAAAACAGAAAGTGGAGATAATCGATCATATAGCGTGCTATCAATCATCGGGATGATCTCGTATCTCGATCTACATCTTGTGAGGGTTATGGGACCGGGATGGGTAATCCAGTCGAGTCACGTATCCCATTCCATTACGGTGTCCCCGGGTCTGATTAAATCGGTACGAAGTCGGCCCAAAGCTGGGCGTTATCGAGTCCTTGAACTTGGGTTCAAATTTGGGTCAGGTTGCAATTGCGGGACGAAGCGGACCGTTAGCCGTCATAGACCGGCCGGTCACCGGTTATTATTTCGGCCCGATGACTTTTACAATACGCACGAAAGAATGTGACTAGGTTTTATTTTTATAATTGACCTCAGATGTACTTTAAATAGTTTTCCTTAAACGTCCCGACTACTCAGGAATTTAATAAGTATTGGTAAAAACATACGTTTAAAAGAGCTTTTCACTGAGGCTAAAAAAAAACACTGTAATCTCAACCTTTTAAGTTATCCAATAATGTGACACGGCTTTTAACAGCTTACCAGCATCGTTATCTTTCTTTAGATGTCACGGTTTTCTCGTGTAACTCAGCCTCTAGTACAGTCAAGGACTCACAAGAGCACAAAACATTTCCTCATTGTAATACTGATATTTGTTTTCTTCGGTTCGACCGTATTTTTTCAACAGACAATTTAATGGATTGTGTGAAAGCAGTTTTTCAAGTCAGTCTACATAGATTATATACAATTGATAATTTTGAGATATTGAGATGCGGTGAAAAAACTCATTTCGTTTCAATAACAAAATTAATAGTTATTCAGATATCGTGAGATGCGGTCGGGTTACTCGGTCCCGACCGCATCTCACGATATCTGAATAACTATCGATTAACGGTCACTAATCTCTACACACAACAAAATTAATAAAATTCACATCCCCTCACATAATCTCTCATACCCCAAGATGTTTCATCATTATTCACCAACATTAACATGATTAGAATTTAATTCCAAATTCTAATCACAGTAAATCATGTAATTAGGGGTTGGAGTTGGTAATGCAAATAATTTACGAACAAAATATCTTAGAACTTTTTTTATTGAATCAAATTGTTGATAGCCCCATACCTGACAACCGTAACATAGAATCGAACGCACACTGAGTTTAATACTTGATACTTGACTTTTAATGGAATGACCTCTTGAGTCATTAAGAAGGACCACATCTTGTTAATTGCAAACTTTCTTAATGATGTGTGATGGTTAGTGACCGTTAATCGATAATTATTCAGAAATCGTGAGATGCGGTCTGGTGTGATGTAGGTTTCAGAAAAACATTTTCTTTATCGTGCCAACGTTTCGATCTTTATTGAGATCATCTTCAGGGCGCAAAGTGTTTCTTTTCTGTGGATGTGTGTCGTTATTGTGTGTCGTGTTGAGAGTGCGAGTATAAATTCATATTTTTTTAACCAAAAAATTTTTTTAGCATTGTATGAACTCATTTTTTTTCATATCCTACATATACTTGTAAAATTTGAACAATGCAAAATCACAGGCCCTGAAGATGGTCTCAATAAAGATCGAAACGTTGGCATGATAAAGAAAATGTTTTTCTAAAACCTACGTCACACCAGACCATTTCATCTCACGATCTCCGAATAATCATTTTGTAAATCTTAGAAGAATTATCATTATGTAATTATCATCAATTATCATTAATCATCATTGCCAACATGTTTGACAGGTTGAAACAAAAGCAAATAAAACCAAATACTACTCACAATATTTTTGTATAAAGGGTATCAAATTTTGAAAAGCAGAAATACAATGACAGGCAAAAAATATCCACGCACTTGTTATATAACTTGATATTATATAAATATATATTCTCATTATTCATTTTGTTTTAAAAGCCAAAACCCGCCTTTGGTGCACAAGACACTTTGAGCACTGAAGATGATCTCACTAAAGATCGAAACGTTGGCAGGATAAAGAAAATGTTTTTCTGAAACCTACATCACACCAGACCGCACCTCACGATTTCTGAATAATTTGTTAATCTGAATAACGTGAATAAGTTGTTAATGTTACTTTTTTCTTCAAATGATTCGACCTCTGCAATCTGGGGGAGAGAAGAACACCAAAATATTTATACTCATTAACCAACTATATTCTTTCCCCTTTATAACACCAACGGTCCGAAGACTTAAGTCTATAACCTCTTCCGAACACCATAACCTTAGACTTTTTGAGTTTCACCGTTACATTCCATTGGTCAAAAAAGCTTCTAATAGCTTTATGTAGACCATGCGTGGAATCAGCCGTTATAACTATGTCGTCTGCGTAAAGTAGAATTTTTATTGTAATATTGCCTATTTACGGATGAAAGGTCGTCAAGGAACAGGGCGAATAGAATCGGTCTTAGCAGTTCCCCTTGCCTAACCCCACTTACAACTTGCTACTATTTTGGATGAAAAACCCATGTTGTTAAGTTTCAAAAGGAGACCTCGACGATCAACGCTATCAAAAGCCGCTTTCAGATCCATAAAGAAGCAATAAATGTTTTGTTTAGGTGTGGCCAACTTGGTATTAATTTTTTTTGACAGTATAAAGATGTTATTTATTGTCGAATATCTCATTCGAAAACCCATCTGAAACTGCACCATTTAGCAAACATAATGAATCATATATTAAACCTTTAGTCTCGAAACTTAGATTTGTAATGATAAAATGAAAATGCAGTTTTTTTTACGAATCTCTTAGCAGTAAAGATGTACACTATATTATGCATTACTGTGATATGCACGTTGTTTGTATAATGAATTTATATTTACATTGTTTTAGCATTTGCCTTTATAGTATCTTTAAATAAGTCTTACCCATTGAATTTTATTTTTCAGCGAATCAAAAAGTGCCGGACATACAGCGCAAGCCGAAGACCGCCGGCCAAATGGTGAGTGGTCGTTTTATTTATATTCTATTTACATGACTAGGTTTAATTTATTTATATGAATAAAATGCCGTTTCTTCGGCTTGTCGTGAGGACTGTTTTACACTCAAGCACGATACCATCGCCTCAGGAGCGAAAGAGGGAATACCGGCATTTAGACAACTTCGTGATCCTGCCTTTACGAGCAATTTTCCCCCAGCAAACCTTTTCGTCGCTCGTTGTGAATTTTCTCCCCTCACCGCAGTTACCAACCAGAAATAAAAAATATAAAGATGCGTAAATAATAAGAATTGAATCTTTGCTATTTCCGCGGTTGCCGTGTGCCCGTTGACCTTTGTATCTGACAAAAACCATCGCGAATATCCTGCCCAAGAGAGAGACTAACTAAATAAAAGAGTGTTGGGACTCGTTTGCGGCTCAAAGGCTAATTGAAGCGGCTGGTAATTCCGTAACCAGGAGTGGCGTGTAATTCGATTCCGCGGCCTGGTCAACCCTGTAATCAACAGGACCATCGTTACAGGGTTGGCATTCTGCTAGAAGGGGAAATGGCCTCTAGTCTCCAGAATAACATGAGATATATTTACCAAATTAAGACGACAAAATATACGAAGACTCTCAGCACCTCTTTGCTGGAACAAATTTCACTTGTTTACACACGCGCACGCACGTACACACACACACACACACACACACACACACACACACACACACACACNAGGTCCGTGGGTTCGAATCCCTCTCTTGCCATTAACTTTTTTTCATCTCAACTAAAAACCTTAATTAATTGTAATGTATTAATTGGTCAAGCGGACCACGAAATTAGTGAATTTATTTTCAAGGTCTAATTTTGATCTTGAGTCGAGTAGTCTTTTTAACAGTTTATAACGTCGGTTTGTTTGCTGTCTTTTCAGCCTTGTATGGGGATTCCACGTCAGTCGTTTATCCACGAAAAGTCCAAGATAACGCACAAGGTCAGTGGTAGGCAATGGAATTCCTTCCATCCAGTAAGGTAAAATTGATCTGTGTTTTTGTTAGGTTTACCTTTATTCTCCTCTTTGTGAACCATATTGTTAATTCATTCAGGTGTTGTTGTAAGTGTTGAGTGTTAGTTGAGGGGTCCGAATTGCGTGTATGAATCTCTGTATCATCAGCGAATGTGTGTGTCGAAATGTTTACGTGTGTAGGAATATCTACAGTGTATATGGAAAATAGAAAAGGGTCTAGTATGCTTCCCTGAGGAACACCTGCCCTTATGCGTATATAAGGTGAGAATTAAGTTCCCTGACGGACTCGACAAAATCGATCTGTCAGATAAGATCTCAGTATAAGATAGTACGTATGAGGGAGGATGTTCCTCAGTTTCCAAAGCAAGCCCGAGTGCCAGACTCGATCGAAGGCCTGTTCTAAATCAAGAAAGTCACCCAAGCAAAGCTGTTTTTGTTCGAGGGAAGAGGCTATGTTGTCAGCAACACGATGTAATTGTTGAGTTGTCGAGTGAGTAATCGTCTAACCATCCCTAAACATATATTTGGAAATTCAAACAACGTTTATAAGTGGGAGGGAGGGGGAGTGAGTGGGCGAGAGAGGCAGAAAAATATTATAGATAGATACATTGAGATAGAGATATAGATAGATAGATAGATAAACATGTAATCATTTGCGATTTGTTGGAGGAGGGAGGTTTATGGGCTCGTAGCCAGCTGAGGTTATCATGGAATTTTTAGAGGAAAATTTACAAATGCGTTTTCAGATTCAAACATATTCTAAGCCATTCTGATTGTTAATAGAAGTCTTATACCAGATATAATGATCAGCTTTCGAAACACTTAAAATCTTACTGAAAAAGTCAAAATAAATTTTGTGAAAAAGACACGTGTCGAAGTATGAAGCGTAGTAATAACAGTAGAAACAGGGTTTTATTAACTAAATAATATAAAGAAACCTGTACAAGATAATAAAATGAAGATAAAAGTGTAAAAGTCGGTAAGAATTTCTCATAAAAGGTGTGGTTAAAAAAAATCTACGATCTACAAATCGTTCTTAATAGCTAACGGACGTTCGAGTGAACTCAATCTAGATTGACCACACCTTGTTTTTCAATCTAGCCTCAGAGATCTAAGGGACAAAATATACGCCGAAGATGGAGAGTAGAGGCAAAGAGCGTTTTAAACGAAAACAAACAATGAGATTAGCCTAGGACTAAAGTAGATAAACATTATTATGCGTGTTATTTCTATTCTGTGTCTATTTCAGACACGTTAATTTCAGTTTTAAAATGAAAGGTATGTTCCGTCTTTTTTTAAACGATTTTTTCGCCTACATCTGACAATTTATTCCTGAAATCAAATGTTTATGTTTATTATGTTTTTCCCCTGGAACTTTCTTCACTACAAACCCATGTCGAGTAAAGTAGATCCTGCCATGCGTCATTTCTCGCTAATCATCGGCCAAATCAATCAGAACGTAGTTGAGTCACCGGAGGTTCTACTTTACACCGGTTGACGTGAATGAATGAAGCCGGCCCCAGGGATATTACCGCTGTTCAATATCTGTCACTAGACCTCATCTGAGCGACTTAGCTCTCGGCTTCTTTTTTTTTTATCAAGCCCCCAGACCGCTTCCTCGGGAATTATCCAGCCGGGGAAAAGAGAGGGTCGTTAACGAGGCAAAGAAACAACCTGCTCATTTATTTTATTTTAATTTTAAGAATAGTTTAATAGAAGTGCAGTTTGAGCAAAATAAGTCAAATTGTAACTTTTAATTTCAAGAAGATTTGATGTCTTTCCGGATAATTCCATTTACTCTTCGAATTATACACGTTACCGAACAAAGGTTTTATGTTTTGCAGATGTAGATGTAGATTAATAGTCGGAGAGATAGTATATGTAATATACTGCGCCCTTTAAGAGCTATTGCATCCCTCGTTCTTTGCCTAAAGCACATCGGTGAGTCCTATTTCATCAAGGAACTTGATTAATAGGCCAGGTTTCAATGGTTCAATCTCTTCTATGGTCACTTTGTATATCCCAAAGCACTTCCTCCTGCGGGCAAGGTAGCACCGTAGTTAGTAGATGAGTTGCTTCTGCCTCTTTGCAGAATCTGCATGTGCCATTTTGGATTATTTCAATCTTCTTTAAATGTCCGTTTAACTTGCAGTCCTGTTAGGAAGCCTATTAGGATTCGCAATTTATTCCTTTTTCCCTTGACACATTCTGTAATTTCTTTTCTTCCGAAATTGTTTAGAAGATTCTTGGATTGTCTGTGTCCAATGAGTGAATAGTTCCCTCATTTTGTTTTAGTCCTTCTGTCTGAGATACTCGTTAATAGTGTGGGTTCCTATGCCACAGAAGGGTTCGGGTCCTATCAGCGGTGAAGCAGCTCCGTACCTTGCGAGGGTGTCCGCTTTCTCGTCGCTTTCTACTCCCATGTGTCCTGGGACCCAGCAGAGGCTGACTTTGTTCTGCGTACCTAATATGTTTAATTTGGTTTTGCAGTTCAACACCATCTTTGAACCGATGATATTTGAGTTTAGGGCTTTGATGGCTGCTTGGCTATCTGACATGATAGCCACGTCCGTGTTTTTGTACCCTTTAGTCAATTTGAGTTGAGTACAACTTTCGATTGCGTGAATGTTTGCGTATTTTCCCATGGGTTCCAGGGCCGAATACTCCTATCCCTGTACCTTCTTGTGTTCTAGATCCATCTGGGTACCTAAAGATGGTGCCATCCTTGAAGAAGGTGTTTCCCTCTCGTTCCCATTATTTTTGGTACTTGGATTTGTTTGAAAGTTTTGATTAAATCCAAACATCCTGTTCATGTCGTTTCTTGGAGCCATGAGTATGAGATGGCTTTCATTATTTTGTTGCTATCTCTCCATTTTAGTTTTATTCCTGCTGGATATTTATTGGAAATAGGGCTCTTTGATAATACTACTGATAGTTTTCTGTATTGTCCACGTTACCATGTGGTGTATATTCTTCCTTTTTTCCGTTTTCATTTGAAACATAACAAACGCAAATAGAAGCATTATTTCTACTTAAAACTAGAAGATTATTATCACATTAGTATATACATATATAAAAATAAAGCAGTTGAAAAAATTTTCAGCTTATTGCTGTATATTTTTCCAATGTTTCTTTCATCCTACCTACTAAAGTATTAAACAATCCAATAGTTCATTGGAATGTTTAATACTTACTGGATCTAGAAATATTTTTATGAATTTAAAATTGTATTATTTAAGTAAATAAATAAAGTAATAAAGTGTCTTGAACCACTGGCACTCCACGCCATTATTGTGGGTAAGAATATTTCCAGCGTCTTGGCAGTATTGGGCCCGTTTGAATTATTTCCTTTTGAGGGACACAGCTGCAAAGTCAAAAAAAAAGAGGTTGACGTATAATTAATGAAAATTAATTAGACACCACGGTTAAAAATAAAATTAAAAAATCTTCGGTTGGGGGAGACTTCAGGCGCTTCGCACTGCCATATTTTCTCCCCTTCACGGAAAACATTGCATCATTGATATGTAACCTAAACAGTATTTTTTTAAATTTAATTTTTTTAAGATATTTCGAGTACGAGATTATAATATATTATAAATCCTCGGGGCACCGGTGTTTTTGGAAAAAAGCACCATTTCTAAGAATATAGGGATCGAATTCAGGCTAGATTCGATTATTATGTGAGATTGACTTTTGATTATAAAAATATTGTTAAGTGATTTGGACATTAAGCCCTCTTGTGATAATTTGCATTGAATTGTATTTGTATTAGGATGAAAGGGATGAAAGGAGCTTTCAAAAATGGAAAATATGGCAAAAAATTGTGTTAATTAAAAATGGCATTTTGTATATTTTATAAGAAAACTGTAATAGTTTCAACACAATTAAATGGAATTTTAAAACTATATAACATAATTATTCGGAGATAGTGAGATGCGGTCTGGTGTGACTTAGGTTTTAGAAAAACATTTTCTTTATCGCCAACGTTTCGATCTTTATTGAGATCATCTTCAGGGCTCAAAGTGTTTGTTTTCCGTGTAGGTGTGTCATTCTTCTGTGTCGTATTGAGAGTGGCACTCACCATAAGTCAGTAGTATCGATAGCCACTATCGATAGCGTCATGACTATCGATAGATTTTTATTTTCCCGCAGGTTTTGAAGCTCTCGGATTAATTCCGCGATATTACATAGGTACGGAACCTAGTCAAAGTCAAGCACTTGTGCCAGCAAAAGAAATTCGCGGTATCTTTCTACCTCTTCCTCTTACTTACCTTCTCTCTTTTTTTCTACAAGAGACAAGGAATTGGTGGGTTTTCTTCTACATCCTTTGAAAATTTTGTATAAAGTGTAGTTAATTAATGATTATTTAGAGATCGTGAAATGCGGTCTGGTGTGGTGTAGGCTTAGAAAAACATTTTCTTTATCGTACCAACGTTTCGGTGCTTATTGAGATCATCTTCAGAGCCTGGGATTTATAAACATTGTTTAAATAATACAAAAACATGTAAGATGTGACCCAAGGAGCACACTTGAACTATTTCGGAATTTTCGTCTTTTCTGAGGTTTTAAAATAAGTGCAGTTTTTGTTTTTTGGTTTGTTCGTTCTAACTAATTTTTTAAAATTCAAATAAATTGATTTTTCATCTTTACATAGTCTTATAATGTACCTAATCCTGCAAGTATCAATAGGCACACATTAGTCAGCAGTTTGATCATACCGGATTTACCTCGTATATTGTAAAACAAGTCAGAATTGCTGAAACATCTAACTTGAATAGGTTGACATGATAATAAATTATTTTATTATTGTTATTACTATTATTTTTACGAGGGTTCGCAATAGAAAAGGTCATATCAACCCTCAGAGTGCCGGTGTTTTTGCAAAAAAACCCATTATGTCGGGTTCGAATGAGGGCCGCTGGATTCGAACCCGGGACCTTTCAGTGATGAGCGCCGTGTCAACACCTAAACCGTTGCAGCCACCGACGCCCCTTACCAACAGGCAATTAAATTCTACTACTTAAAATTCTTTATTTAATAGGTAGGTAGGTAATCTACCTACGGAAAATGGAAAACTGCTGTCCAAAACTATCAATATTATCGATATTTTTTAACCGATAGTACCGGCATATCGATAGTGATCGCCTATCGCCCACCTCTAAATTGGTGTTGGTCTACATTGATCACTGACCATCACATAATAGCTGTTATAACATAAAATAATATTATATATAGTTCAAGCTGTATTTCAGTGTTAATTATATTCCTACTTTGGACATTTTAAAAATAAAATGTTATATTTTTCACGGCTTCAGAAGTTAATAGATTATGGGACGTATAGATTCCCACTTCATGTTTGATTTTACATTATTTTTTTCTAGTATGTATTAGTAGATCTCATCAATCAGTATAAAAAAAATTTTACTTCTGTATGAGTACTGCACTAAAAAAAGGGTTAAAGCTACTTAACCCAGTTTTTTCCCCTCAGCCTCCCCGTGCTTATCTTAAAACATAGCGCCTTCGGGTATCTGGCTTCGATTTATAAATAGAGGCCAGGAAGTGATTCCCTTCTTGTGGGATTAAAAAAGAGAGCTGGAAAAGGGGGGCCGGGTGAAAAAATACAGACGGCGAAAACGTTTTCTTAAGTCCCTCTAATAGCCTAATCCTCGAGAGGGATTAAAGGATTCATGGTACGTTGAACAATGTTTAAATGGCTTGTTCATAAAAGGCCAAAACAAAACAAAAAAACATAATTTCAACTAATTGAGCTTTATACCGGAACAAGACGACGGCTATGGAATTACCATATTCATGTCTTGGAGATTTAACGATTCATTCATTATTCTTCAACGGATTGAATTAAAATACAATTATTAAAACGACCCTTTTTTTATTGATGTAAACACTCCTTGAAAAAACAAAGCGATTGCATCATTTGCAGTCGCACACGCACACGAACGTTTCAATGGCCAATTAATAATAAAATATATCAATTAATTACAAAACAAACACAATCTGTTAGTCAAAACAACCATATTAAAGATAATTATACAGTAAGATATTACTTTATTCGTTTTGTTCACACTCTGCTCATATATTACCAGCTAAGTCAGGGTTTGAATTGAAGAATTTTAGAATTGGTGATATTATATGCTTACAATCTTCATTTATCATTTGACAGACTTCATTTGTTCTCCGTACTCATTCTGTAATTATTTGGATTTCGTGAGATGTGGTCTGGTGTGATGTAGGCTTAGAAAAACATTTTCTTTATCATGCCTACGTTTCGGTCTTTATTGAGATCATCTTCAGGGCTCAAAGTGTCTTGTGCACCAAAGGCGGCTTTTGGCTTTTTAAAACAAAAATTCAATTATTAAATTTTATAAAATATGAAAATTTGATTTATATATATATATACATTGTATTTCTGCTTTTCAAAATATGATACCCTTTAGACAAAAATATTGTGAGTAGTATTTGGCTTTATTTGCTTTTATTTCAACCTGTCAAACATGTTGGCAATGATGATTAATGATAATTGATGATAATTACATAATGATAATTCTTCTAAGATTTACAAAATGATTATTCGGAGATCGTGAGATGAAATGGTCTGGTGTGACGTAGGTTTTAGAAAAATATTTTCTTTATCATGCCAACGTTTCGATCTTTATTGAGATCATCTTCAGGGCCTGAGATTTATAAACATTGTTCAAATTTTACAAGAACATGTAGGATGTGAAAAAAATGAGTTCATACAATGCTATAAAAATTTTTTGGTTAAAAAAAACATGAATTTATACTCGCACTCTCCACACGACACACAATAGCGACACATATCCACAGAAAAGAAACACTTTGCGCCCTGAAGATGATCTCAATAAAGATCGAAACGTTGGCACGATAAAGAAAATGTTTTTGTAAAACCTTTCTCACACCACCTTATGATCTCCAAAAAAAATCATTAACTGACGGTCACTAAACACCACCATTGTCCTGTAAATCAATCCGAAGAGTATTTATTAATGTATTTTAGCACTAAACACCCATATAAACACTCGAACAACACAAAAAGGACAAGTGAAACCGATCCAGATAAATTTGCTGTTTTGTAAGGAAAGTCAAGTCACATTCTTTTATTTACGTATTGTTGTTTAAATATTGCAGTTAAACGAAAAATATCTGTAAACATACCTCGTCTAACATGTATTAACAACTAATTTTACAAAACGGTTTATCTGCACTTAAAGATCGAAGTAAAAGTGAAGACCAGGCAAAATATTTGAGTGATTTGAAACCATGACTGCTGTGAGACAATTAAGGAATGACCACAAACACACACACATTCAAAACCTTCTCTCACTCTTTCTCACACCGATGTAGTTCAGAACATTTAACGTTTTAAGGAACAGAAAAGACAGAGAGACAGTTTGTGAAAAAGAGAGATATATGGAAGAAATAAATAAAGATATTGATAGATACTAGAGACTACTACTAGAGAAAGATAGGGAGAGAGAGTATAGGATGAAGATTGACAGAAAAACAAATACAACTTACACAAGGTAGAAGGGCTTATATACATCGAGAGAGACAAAAGTAAGAATAGAAAAATAAAGAACTCAAGAGGGAATGAAGAGGGCTAAATTAAGCAATAAAATGAAGTGAATGACGAAACAGAGTGATAGAGGAGAAAAGAGGGATAGAGAAGTAATGACTGGAAAGTGCAACAAAGATGTAAATTGATAAAGATGGATACATAAATGAGTATGAGAAGGAAAGCGTGATATGCAGCGAGGGGAGAGAGAGAGAGAGAGAGAGAGAGAGAGAGAGAGAGAGAGAGAGAGAGAGACTGACTGAGAGTGTGAGAGTGAAAGAAGTAATACGACTGGGAAATAGAGAGAGGTACAAGTGACAAGGAAATAGTGTAAGAAACACAGCGGATTGGGAGAGAGAGAAACGTTTAACAAAAACCGTTGATTCGATTTCAATGAAATGCATAGGCACTATCTAGAAACCAACTCGCATATCCCTGAAAATTTCATAAGAATCCGATAAATTTGTAAAACCATGGCGAACGGGATTTTACGTTTGTGCATGCGGGGGCAATAGCGTTGATCAGATTGGAAATAGATTCATACAGGACCATCTAGAAACCTACCCGCAATATCTCTGAAAATTTCATAAAAATTTAAAAGTTTTGCCGGTTACAAGAAATCGACCACAGGCGCGGAAAGGTGTGAAACTCAAAATGCGAGTGGAAATTTAGATTTTGGAAGAGAAAAATTGTCCCTGCTTCCCTACCTTGTTCGGAAGCATCAATTTCACTAGATATCCCTGATATAGCTTTCAACGCAGGTCATCAGTATTACACTGATCCATCACGACAATTATAATAAGAAATTTCAACGTTGGGTTACTTACTGAAAACTGAGGGTTGAAATTTCTTCCTTAAAACTTACGTACACTTCAAAGTGCTTCATTTCAAATTGCAGTTATTTAAAAATAGCAAGTTTATAGTACAGATGTTGATATTGTGTAAGGGTAAACATAGTAGGGTAATGCATTTTTTAGAGTTTTAAGAAAAATGTTCAAGACAAAATAATTGTGTTTAATTGACATTTATCAGCCGTTGTTTACACACATATTGCCGATTGGTCGTTAAGTGATAACATTTAGGACCTTCTTATCTTTAGTATTGTTGGCAATTTACACGGCAGCTGATACGCTCAGGTTCTGAGCCGAATCCGGTCACGCTAGGCCGCTCTCGGAAATGGCCATAATCCCTCTCTCGCTTTTAAAACCAGGGTTTAAATGTTATTTTATAATTGCTTTATCCCACGGATTAAACGGCGAAAATTATAAACGGACGGATGTGGATTAGTTTGTGGTGTTTATCTGCCATACGTCTTCCGGTCAATGCCTCTTGAACCAGACCTGGGAGCAACGAAAATAAACCAGCCTTTAAAAGAGACTCGTAAATCTCAATATTTCACTTTTTTGTTGCCTTCTTATTCCTCCTCCTTTTGATATACTCCTTTGTTTGTTTACGATGCACAAAATGAACACTTCTTAATTCCATTGTTACAGAAATGTATGGTAATATTTCAGGACTGGGGCTTATATTTCATGACCGAGTTTATGTATTATTGACCATGAAAGGCACAATAAAATCTGTACCAGGCGTTCGTCCGTGTAAGAAACGAAAACAAAATAAATAAGAAAAATTCTCTCGACATTCGATCCAGGTCGTATTGTGACATTAAAAAGATTTACGATCTCTCAGAACCATCGCAAAGCTTGGTGGATATATTCCGTGGATTTCGAGAAAATGCTTCCCTATCGATGGGTTGAACAATTGCAAGTTCAATGTAGTAAATTACATGAGCGTTTCGGGCTCCTGGCCCATCATCAGCAACTAAACATAGAGAAATCTCATGGTATAATTCCCAATCTAAAAGCACGCCCATCGGTAATTGAATAAAGTTTTCAACCATGGAGAACTCGGAATAGAGAAGATATGAACTGTGGAGTTGGTAATATATAAAATAACAAAATGTTTTCACGTCTGAAGCCACCCTTGGCATTATATACAAGTTCTATCATGTCTTCAAAATCATCATGTCAAAAATTTACGCAATTCCGCATTTACGAGTTCCGCAATTCAAAAAGACTTCCAAAATGAGAAGCGAGTAACAGATGAACCTAATATCATGAAATTCGACAATAATCAATTTCAGTTAACAATTTTTTTTCCGAAAAGGCGAAAATGATATGATTAAGTAAAAGGTGAACAATATGAATTGCTGGAAAAAGAATAAGGAAAAGTCATACAATTAACCTCTTATCTATTTTTTGTTTGTTTATCATTTCTTTAATTTCTCATCTTTTCACTATATACATCATAGTCGTTGTTCTCCCTCTTTCTTAGTGTTTCACATTTTTGTTCTGTCCCTGTGAATATCTCATATTCACTCCCACAATCTCTCTCTCTCTCTTCTCTCTCTGTTTCTCTATCCATCTGTCTAGCTATATATCTTTCTATATATCTATTTCGCTTTCTCTCTCTCTCTCTCTCTTTTTCTATCTATCTATTTATTTATTTATCTAATCTATATAGCTATATATCTATTATATCTATCTATCTACCTATCTACATATCTATCTATCTCGCTTTCTTCCTCTCTCTCTATCTATCTATCTATCTATCTATCTGTTTCTAGCACATACACAATTGTTTTTCTGATCATTTCATTTTTCTGCTCTCTCTCTCTCTCTCTCTCTCTCTCTCTCTCTCTCTCTTTCTTACTCTCATTCACTTGACTCCTGTCTATCTATCTTCATATCTATCTACCTAATTTACCTATCTTTATTTTATCACACCTATTCAAAGGTAATTTCTATATGCGACACTATCTTCCCTATTTAAAACATTTTTCTCTCTAGCTCACTTTCACCTATTATTTCTCTTTATATATTGTTCACTTTAGTTTGTCACATATTTTCCTCGTCACTCGCACACTTTTCTATTATTTCCTTCTCTATCTCCTAATCACTCTCTTCATCTCATTCTTCCTACTTCTACCTATATTTTTTTTATTGCGCTTTCTGAAGATTGATTTCTTTTTCTTGGCACAGACATATTATCTCAATTTCACTCTATTTGTATATAACTTTATACATCTTTACCTACAAAAGCTCTTTCTTAATGTTATGCATATCACCGTTTTCTAATCATTCTTAATTCTCTCCCAACACCCTCCGTCCTACTCTTTATATCTATCTTGCTATCATACTCCACCTCATGTTCAGTTTAACTTTTTTAGACCTTTTCTCTAGCTCACTATCCTCTCTGGGGGTACACTGTATACAGTTTTCCTGGCCTTTTTTCTTCTCACTTTTATGCACTTCTCTCCATTTTTCTGTGTCTTTATTCTCTGACTCTTTGTTCTCTCTCTCTCCCTCACTCTCTTTTATCTTTCATTTTCATTTCTTACATTTGCTACCTACCCCACTCACTCGTTCACTCGTTCTCTCTCTCTCTCTCTCTTTCTCTCTCCCTCTCTCTAACTAGGGAGACAACTATATAATGTATAGTTGGGGACAGTTTAACAATGGCCGCCTGTAAAACGGTGAAAAATTTTAAATTACTTGGTTGGAAGTTTCATTCTGTTTTTGAAATACATAATAGCCTTTTAGAAGAAAACGAAAAGAGAGTCTTATACTCAAATATAGAAGGCACTATAATAATTTTGTTTTGTGCTTGAAAATGGCGCTTTTGTTCATTTTTACCATTAGCACCTTGTCATCTGATTTTCACTGACTATATAGTTTGTCAGTGAACGGTTTTCAAAAGTTTATTCCTAATGGAATGTAGTTCCTAATCTTGAGTTATCGTCAGTTTTACAACTGTCCCCCCCCTCGTCGGGTAGAACCTTTACGCCCCATTGTCTCTAAATAACCCCGACACCCGTAAAACAATCTTTTAACTGCCCCTACCTAAAAGCTTAGAGAGCTTTTAAGGCGCGATCTCCTCTTTTGATGATTCCATCAAATGAAGGAATTTGTCGGCTCCCGGTCTCGTAAAGAGTGTAAGCTTCGGATATAGAATTTTTACGGCAACTCCTTCCGTCACTACAGGCCCCACATCATGGTTATCAAAACATCTTTATATCACAAGGCAAAAAAAAAGTTTCGAAACCGAGGCACGTTGGCACTTTGTTGCTATATAATTCGTCAACTTGAACATTGTGGGATTCGGCATTCTAGTTCGCCCTTGATATAACTGTCACCATACAAACAAAAGAATTGACCAAATTTGCAGTTCCATGCACTCGAATATGCTAATTCGATCGGACCTCCCGGAATGATGATTTGATTGAATTCAAATTACGTGTACGAGCCTTTTTTTAAATTTTTTATATACGATAGCAAGGATTTTTTTCACGATGATTTATTCATCAGCCGGCCGGGCAGTTTTTTTGTCAAGCCCATTCCGGGGATAATACGTCTGAAAGGATTAAGTAGATTAAAATCTCCGCCTTAGCCTCCAACAGCCCAGGTTAATTCAACACCAAATAATAAGATATTGTAGGTAATTTTCAAACAAAAAATTTACTTTGGCTGTTAAATATTAAACTATTATTATTCGTTAAGACTTCGGCTACTTACCTCATTTTCAGTTTTTGAAGTATCGACCACTTTTTTATTTACGAACACTCTGAATCAAGGTATGATATTGAAGAAGAAAACAAATTGTGTTGCTACTGCCAAGTTTTCGACCTATTTTAAGGTCATCATTAGGGCAAAACAACCTTAAATATCTCTACAGATGGACATATTTAAGTTTTTCTACAGGCGATCTCAAATTTCCTTAAGACCGATTCAGTCCAAACATTGCCAAGGTATAAGGTCAAAAGATAGATAGAGTAAGGAGAACGATAGTATAAAATGTAAAATGTAGAAAACAAACAGAGAAAAACTAAGAACGGGAAATAATACGAAAGAGTGCAAGGGCACAAGCATGTGATAAGGAAAGTGTAGGGGACACAAAAGTAAGGGAGAGAGGGACTAAGAGATAGATAGATAGATAGATAGATAGATAGATAGATAGATAGATAGATAGATAGATAGATAGATAGATAGATAGATAGATAGAAGAGAGAGAGAGAGAGAGAGAGAGAGAGAGAGAGAGAGAGAGAGTACTAAGAAAAAGAAATAATTGGAAAGAGGTACATGTAAGTGATAAGGCAAGTGTGGGAAACAAAAGAATGATAGAGCGAGATTGGAAGAAACAGAGAGAGAGAGAGAAAGAGAAAGAGAGATAGACAGACAGATAGGCAGGCAGGCAAGCAGAGAGAGGGAGAGAGAGAGAGAGAGAGAGAGAGAAAGAGAGATAGACAGACAGATAGACAGGCAGGCAAGTAGACAGACAGACAGAGAGAGAGAGAGAAAGAGAGAGAGAGAGAGAGAGAGAGAGAGAGACAGAGAGAGAGAGAGAGACAGAGAGACAGGCAGGCAAGCAGACAGACAGAGAGAGAGAGAGAGAGAGAGAGAGAGAGAGACAGAGGGAATGAGAGAGAGAGAGAGAGTACTAAGAAAAAGAAATAATGGGAAAGAGGTACATGTAAGTGATAAGGCTAGTGTGAGAAACAAAAGAATGATAGAGCGAGATTGGAAGAAATAGATAGAGCGAGAGAAAGAGAGAGGGTGAGAGGGAGAGTGAGAGAGAGACAGACGGACCAACAGACAGAGAGAGAAACAGACAGACAGCCAGAGAGAGGGAGAGGGAGAGAGAGAGAGTGACAGACGGATAGAGAGAGAGAGACAGACAGACAGCCAGAGAGAGAGAGGGAGTGAGAGGGTGAGAGGGAGAGAGACAGAGCAAACAGTATTGTTACATACTGTTACAATCCTTGTATTGGTACTGAATCGGTCTTCAAGTAAATCTGAAATCTCCTGTAAAAAATTTTACAGTCAATCTCTAGGCATATGTAGCATTGTTTTGCCCGGATCATGACCTTGAAATAGGCCGAAAGCTCGGCAGTAGCAACTAAATTTGCTTTCTTCTTTAAGACCATACCTTGATCCAGTGTTCTTACTTACCTCGAGTTAGTTGCTTGCATTGGTCTCGCTCATGAAATGGTTCAAAACAGCTCCGAAGCAGGATAAATTTAAATGTGTATGAAACGTTTTTCTGTCAAGCCACGATCTTCCATATCAATTATAAAATTTGAAATCCTGTCTGGTCTCCCACACACAGACATTCATGTTCAAACCCTCTTCATGTAGAACTAGGCGAAATAAAAGAAGCAATTGTTTCCGAGCAATGTTGAACAATGGAGAATAGACTTGTGCAATTTTTCACGTAATATCCGTTTTCCGACTTAACTAATCCTATTTTTATGACAGCACTGTGCTACTTTCTGTTCATTCCTGCATAAAAGGCGTCGCCTTCGGTGGGTCAGTATAATTGAATTATTGATGTGAACGACCCATATTCACCAACGGTGTCTCGAAGGCCATTAGCGACCGATAAACGATTGACTGCATCTTCCGTACCCGTTACTTGCAGAACATAATCCTTTTATTCCATTGATACCACTCGGTGGCCTGGATTCTATAAGTGGAAACTTGGTCGATATCGTTCCGTAAAAATTCCAAAGAGCTTTTACAAACTATTGTTGCTTCCTGACCGTACCTACGCCTACAATTATGCATGCCCTACATTGTTGGAGTCTTCCATTACAGCTTCGGCTTCCTGACGTTCAGAATCGCAGATAGGACAATTTTTAATGAACCATCCAGACCTGACATGGTTTATTTATTTTTCATGGTAATACCTGTAGGTCAGCTCTCGTTCGATTAGTTTAAAAAAACCCGGGCCACTTTTAAATATTCCTAATGGACACTATACACTAAATCGAGTTGTCAATTGAACGCATTTAAACAAGTCGTTATCACCGATTCACCGTTCATCGCCCATGAGGTAATGATAGAAGTTAATCTAAGTTGGCGGTTGACAATGGCTCCCGACTGCCTTTGCATTGTTTACACGTCCGGTGTAACGAGCCTCCCCCGGCGTCGATGAAAGCTCGTGAGATAATCCAGGCTCACCGTTAAGCTGTAACCAAATCCGTCCATGGTGATAAACCTTTCGGGATGGAATCCCTGTGCGAAATGCCCAACTTTTACGGGGTGAAGCCGTCTTGCCCTTGCTGTACCTGTTTCTATCAATAATATAGAGTAAGGAGAACGATATATATAATTANTGTATATATATATATATATATATATATATATATATACACACACACATATATAATGGAAGCGAGGAAAACAGAAAATAAACTGTGAGAGAAAAACAAACAAAGAGAAACAATAAACGAAAGAATAAGGGCACAAGCAAGTGGAAGGAAAGCGTGTGAGACACAAAAGTAAGAGAGAGAGAGAGAGAGAGAGAGAGAGAGAGAGAGAGAAACAGACAGACAGGCAGAAAGAAAGATATACAGATAGAGGGAGAGAGAGAAAAAAACTAAGAAAAAGAAATAATGGGAAAGAGGTACATACAAGTGTGAGGCAAGTGTGAGAAACAAAAGAATGATAGAGCGAAATTGGGAAAGAGAAAGAGCGGGAGAAAGAGAGAAAAGAACTAAGAAAAATAAAGAATGAAAAGTGGTACATGCAAGCAAGTGATAAGACAAGTGTGAGAAACAAAAGAATGATAGAGCGAGATTGCGAGATAGAAATAGAGAGAGAAAGAGAGAGAGAGAGAAAATAACTAGAAAAGGAAATAATGGAAAGAGGTACATGCAAGTGATAAGGCAAATGTAAGAAACAAAAGAATGATAGAGCGAAATTGGGAGAGAGAAAGAGACGGGGAGAGAAACAAAGGAGAGAGAGAGAGAGAGAGAGAGAGAGTGAGTGAGTGAGAGAGAATAGAACTAAAAAAAGCAAGTGATAAGGCAAGTGTGAAAAACAAAAGAATGATAGAGCGAGATTGGAAGAAACAGAGAGAGGAAGAGAAAAAGAGAAAGACGGAGAGAGAAAATAACCAAGAAAAAGATACAATGGGAAAGAGGTACAGCAAGTGATAAGGCAAGTGTGAGAAACAAAAGAAAGATAGAGCGAGATTGGAAGAGAGTGGGAGAGATAAAGAGAGAACTAGAAAAAAAAAATAATCGGAAAGAGGTACATGCAAATGATAAGGTAAGTGTGAGAAACCAAAGAAACAGAACGAGATTCGAAGAGAGAGAGAGAGAGAGAGAGACAAGAACTAAGAAAAATAAATAATGGGAAAGAGGTACATGCAAGTGATAAGGCAAGTGTGAGAAACAAAAGAATGATAGAGCGAGATTGGAAGAAACAGAGAGAGAAAATAACTATGAAAAAGATACAAAGTTAAAGAGGTGTAGGAAGTGATAAGGCAAGTGTGAGAAATAAAAGAAAGATAACAAAGATTGAGAAAGAGCGAGAGAGGGAGGGAGAGAGTGATTGAGAGGGGAGAGAATGACGATATAGAAAATGCACTAATATTTTTTGGGGCCGCATAAGTATGCTTTAACACGAAAGGTCTAATCAATTTCAGAATAGTAATAAAGAAAATTTGCTGTTTTCTTCTCCAAACAGAGAATTGACTATGAAGATCTCATCAGTAGGTGGTCCTAGAATGTCCAGATTCAACATGAATAATTTCGCTTTAATATAATTTTTTTTTGCTTTCTGTACGAACTGTTTTGGTTGACGGTGCGTAACGGCGACAGATTTCCAACCGGTCACCCTTCACGTTCCAATTTGGGGTCGATCCCCGCTGGATCGCAGGGGCGGCGTTGGTGATCATTCCCAACATAGCTGCTCTATCCCCTTGGCTGTTCGCCCCCCCTTCGGTAATTATTTTTTAATTTTTATTTTAGAATGGACATAGTTTTGAATTTAGAGGAATCAGAAAAGGAAGTCTCGGCTAAGTGACGTATCGTGTTTGTTGATCTTCCCATATGCAACCGCCACGCACGCACTGTTTCTCCCCGATAGTTGTTTATAATTATAGTCCTCTTGAAGTGTGATAGATGGGAATTTCCGAGGTAGTTGTACAAACCGAGTGGTGGAAGGCCTTTAACGTTTTTCGATCCTAGTTCAATTTAATACTCCTATAAAACAGCCGATTGGACTTTTTCGTCACGGTTGTTTCCGCTCTGCCGACCTAACGGGCGGACGGCAAATCCGTTTGATTTTGACTCTTTTTCTCTCTTCTTTTCAATCGTAAAAGGCAGAGATGGAAAGTCGAATCTCACTTGTTCTTAGTATGACATTGAACCCTAAAACTGTTCTTCATTAAATTGTTTGACGAACTGCAAGAAGAATAGAACGACCTCGTGGCCAACGAAACGTGTCAAAACGGAGTTTCCGGCAACGCTTTATGAAATGCCTTTGTTTAATGTCACCGTCACGGCAAAGCGGAAAAACACGATTCTGTCACTTTGAAAAATTGAAACTGTTATTTTCCACGTTTAAAATTAGTTACATGAAATCGCTATTATCGATAAAACAACGTTAGGTAAAAATAGAATGCGATTCCCGGTGAAAAAGGAATGATTTTTAATTCTGCAGGTTTTTTGTACATTTGTGTTATCATACGCCTAAGAAAAATGTAATACGATATATTTATATTTTTATATTTATATTACGATATATACAAACATACAATTTTAACTTAGCATTATCATCTTCAATAAATAAATAAAATATTTAAAAAATCTTTTAGCGTGTTGCAAGTATAAGCAGACTCATAAACGAAAAAGAGGGTGAGAGAAGAAAAGACAGATTGATTGATAGATAGAGACGTAGATAGATAAATTGGTAGCGATAGATAAGAGAAAGAAAGGAAGAAAAATATAATATCGACCTTTAATATTATAACTGTGTATTAAAAAATAGATATAAGCCTAATTTAGAAGAACAAAACCAAACTCATGGATTGAGCCACACAACCCGCCTATTCTACATCGAAGTTGTGATAAACACGGATATAACTTTGATATATCTAGGTGCAATATAGAAAGAAAAAAAAGAAAGAATGAGAGGGAGCGTTTCATTTCACACTGCAGAATTTGATCTGTAGGACCTTTCTAACATGCAAAGATAAAGAGAAAGAAAGAGAGAGAGAGAGAGAGAGAGAGAGAGAGAGAGAAAAGAGAGATTGAGAGCATCATAGGTAGAAGGAGAGAGACAGAGACAATAGACAAAGAGAGAGAGAGGAGAGAGAGGGGGAGGGAAAGAGAGAGATGAAAAAAGAGCGAAGGAGATTGGGAACAGAGAGAGAGAGAGAGAGAGATCATGAGACAGGGAGAGAGACAGAGACCAGAGAGACAAAGAGAGAGAGTGAGAGAGAGGGGGAGGAAAGAGAGAGAGATGGAAAAAAGAGCGAAGGAGATTGAGAACACAGAGAGAGAGAGAGAGAGAGAGAGAGAGAGAGCGAGAGAGAGAGAGATCATGAGTCAGGGAGAGAGAGAGAGAGAGAGAGAGAGAGAGAGGAGAGAGAGTGAGAGAAAGAGGAGAGAGAGTGCGAGAGAGAGAGAAGAGAGATTGAGAGCATCAGAGGGAGAGGGAGAGAGACAGAGACCAGAGACAAAGAGAGAGAGAGAGGAGAGAGAGGGGGAGGGAAAGAGAGAGATGAAAAAAGAGCGAAGGAGATTGGGAACAGAGAGAGAGAGAGAGATCATGAGACAGGGAGAGAGACAGAGACCAGAGACAAAGAGAGAGAGAGAGAGGAGAGAGAGGGGGAGGGAAAGAGAGAGATGATGAAAAAAGAGCGAAGGAGATTGGGAACAGAGAGAGAGAGAGAGAGATCATGAGACAGGGAGAGAGACAGAGACCAGAGACAAAGAGAGAGAGTGAGAGAGAGGGGGAGGAAAAAGAGAGAGAGAGAGATGGAAAAAATTGCGAAGGAGATTGAGACCACAGACAGAGAGAGAGAGAGAGAGATCATGAGACAGGGAGGGAGAGAGAGAGAGAGGAGAGAGAGTGAGAGAGAGGAGAGAGAGTGAGTGAGAGAGAGGCGAAGGGAAAGAGAGAGATGGAAAAAAGAGCGAAGGAGATTGAGAACAGAGAGAGAGAGAGAGAGCACTAGGAAGGATTGCGTGTGATAAAGACAGAAGTGATGGTGATAGAGACAATTCCACTATCATCACACATTGTACAGAAATTTAAGACAAGATAAAAATATTGTAAATTGAATTTATAAAAATGTCGCTTGTATCTGATATTGGAGACGCCATCAGACGCAAGTGAATAGTGAATATCTCTTGCTGTTTGTTCCTGAGCGTCCAGGGTTCCAAGGTGTGTGTAATACGCGGCAAAATAAGCCTCGATTTTGTCGAGGAAATTATTCGAGAAAAGGATCCGACGGGCTTAAAGCCACGGAAGGAATGCCGTTCGGCGTAAAACGGGCTATCCTTCGGACAATGGCCGTGGATAAGCCGTCACAATGGGCTTACCTCTGCTTACTCCTGTTGCTCTTCTTCTGTATATTATATCGGTGGGATCGGTTCTTTTCACGGGCCCGCTCTGCTTTTAGAACTTGTAACAACAGAAATTCTCAACAACTCGTGACCAAAATACAGCTGCCTTCCTTTACCCTTGTTTTGACTTGTTTAATTATTTACGGCCACCCCTCCGTTCGTGGAAAAAGACGGGCATACTTCGGACAACCCCTTTCCAGAAATAAAGAGATAAAACATAAAACATAATTGATATGGTGTGATAACTCAATAATTTTATAGACTATCAAGGAAAGTACAATAAAAAAGACCAAATATGTTAAACTTTGGGTAAAAATAAAACTCTCTCTCTCTTTCTCTTTCTCATGATCTGTCTTTCTCTTTCTCATGATTTTTCTCTCTCACTCTTTCTCTCTCTCTCTTTCCTCTCACTCCTTCTCTCTCTTTCTTTTTCTCATGATCTCTCTCTCTCTCTCTCTTTCTCATGATTTCTCTCTCCCTCACTCTTTTTTTCTCTCTTTCCCTCACTCCCTCACTCTCTCTCTCTCTTTCTCTTTCTCATTATTTCTCACTCCCTCACTCACTTTCTCTCTCCTCTCTCCTTCTCTCTGTCTCGCTTTTTCTCTGTTCTCAATCTCTTTCCCTCACTCACTCACTCTCTCTCTCTCTCTCTCTCTCTCTCTCTCTCTCTCTTTCTTTCTTTCTTTCTTTCTCTTTTTCTCTGTTCTCAATCTCTTTTGCTTTTTTACATCTCTCTCTTTCCCTCACTCACTTTTTCTCTCTCTCTTTCCCTTACTCACTCTCACACTCTCTCCCCCTCCCTCTCTCCCTCTCTCCTCCTCCCTCTCTCCCTTTCTCAAGTTAATAAGAGTTACACCTTGCTTAATTAAAAATAAATCTATCTAAATGGAATACACCCACCATATAATTATGTAACGTGTAATTATGTTTCACCCAATAAAACGCAGTAATATTTCAAGATTAATAAAGTTCGTTATTTAGTACACAACTTTTAACGTTTAATTAAGTCGTAAAGACATACAAGGTTGTTATGAAATGGATGAATTGGATGAAAGACAAGCTTTATGTGAGGGCACTTGAAGTTAAAAAGAGGCTTCATCTCGAGTTTTTAAATGATGAATTTCTAGTATTGTCAGTGTTGGTTGCTTCAAACAATGCTAGCGTACCCGTTTTGAGAAAAAAAATCCTCGTGTCAAATTGGGGTATTTACCTCCAAGTCATCGGTGTTTACACACGAAGGGCCTGGCTTGGTCCCCTGGAGGTTATTTACGGCCGGGAGAGCAAACTCTAATTTTTCTCCCTCCGGGGCTAACTATGAATAAGGGGACGAGCCGGACTAGGAAGTAAGTAAATTACTTTCGCCTGATTTATGTCACGGTGAGGAGGCCGCGTGGGATAAGACGCCGGACCAGATTAAGTCCCACTGATAAAAAAAAAACCCAAGTCCGAAACAAAGATAAACACTGTTAGGCCCAACGCTAAAATGGAAAGAAGGGACCTCAAGCTGGATTGCTGATGAAATTGAAAGTTAAAACAAGTTGAAAATCAGGACAATACTGAACAAGTGATTCAGGATGTTGTGTCTAAGTCCGGCATCCATTTCCGGTTTGAACTTTACACGCTTGTTTTCACTGTTGCATGTCCTGGGTCACGGTCACCGGTGAAACAAATAAATAACCAAACTTTTTTGAATTAGGGATGAATCAGCTGAGAATATTGCAACCAGTCACGGGGCATTCAAGCATCACATACACTCGAAAAAAATTTCCTGCATTCAAAATTTACGTAGATGGGCACTGCCTCTCCAGGCCCACAATGCCTATATATTAGATGTATGCTTGCGTATTCATGTGATATTTCATAAATGAAGGCTAAAAACTTAAACAACTATCGTTCTCTCTCCCTTTCTCTCTTTCCCGGATGTTCTTAAAGATGTTAAATGATGTAAAATAAGGGGTCGATACCATTTACCATATCACAACAAAACGTACGCCATCAAATGCAACATACTTTGATACAATACTTACAAGAACGTCTACTAGCTCTCTATAAAGATCCAACTATTTTATTTTGAGGGGCACATCGAACTCTGTGACTGTCTCTGTCTGCATTTGACGTTCTTTTTTACTTCCTCTCTATCTCTTTCTCTTGATCTCTTTCTCTCTCTTTCTCAATCTCTTTCGCTCTTTTTCCGTCTCTCTCTTTCCCTCACTTATTCTCACACTCTCTCTCTTTCTCACTCTTTCTGAATCTCTTTTGCTCTTTTTCCATCTCTCTGTTCCCCTCACTTACTGTCACCTTCTCTCTCTCTCTTTCTCACGTTGTCTCTCTCTTTCTCTCGCGCTCTCTTTTTCATTAACTTTTGCTCTTTTTCCATCTCTCTCTCTTTCCCTCACTTATTCTCACACTCTCTCTTTTTCTCACTCTTTCTGAATCTCTTTTGCTCTTTTTCCATCTCTCTGTTCCCCTCACTAACTGTCACCCTCTCTCTCTTTCTCACTTTGTCTCTCTTTCTCTCTTTTTCATTATCTTTTGCTCTTTTTCCCTTACTCTCACCCTCTTTCTCTCTCACGATCTATCTCTCTCTCTCACTCACGATCTCTCTCTCTCTCTCTCTCTCTCTCTCTCTCTCTCTTTCGCTCTTTTTTCATCTCTTTCTTTCCCTCACTTACTCAAACTCTCTCTCTCTCTTTCTCATAATATCTCTCTCTCTCTCTCTCTCCCTTTCTCTTTCTCAATCTCTTTCACTCTTTTTCCATCTCTTTCTTTCCCTCACTTACTCTCACCCTCTCTCTCTCTTTCTCATGATCTCTCTCTCTCTCTTTCTTTCTCTCTCTCTCTCTCTCTTTCTCTTTCTCAATCTCTTTCACTCTTTTTCCATATCTTTCTTTCCCTCTCTTACTCTTACCCTCTCTCTCTTTCTCATGATCTCTCTCTCTCTCTCTCTCTCTCTCTCTCCCCTTTCTCTTTCTCAATCTCTTTCACTCTTTTTCCATCTCTTTCTTTCCCTCACTTACTCTCACCCTCTCTCTCTTTCTCACGATCTCTCTCTCTCTTTCTCTCTCTCTTTCTCTTTCTCAATCTCTTTCACTCTTTTTCCATATCTTTCTTTCCCTCACTTACTCTTACCCTCTCTCTCTTTCTCATGATCTCTCTCTCTTTCTCAATCTCTTTCTTTCCCTCACTTACTCTCACCCTCTCTCTCTTTCTCATGATCACTCTTTCTCTCTCTCTCTCAATCTCAATCTCAATCTCTCTCTTTCTCTTTCGCTCTTTTTCCATCTCTTTCTTTCTCTCACTTACTCTCACCTTCTCTCTCTTTCTCATGGCCTCTCTTTCTCTCTCTGTCTTTCTCAACCTCTTCCGCCCTAAGGAATGAGACGAAAAATATGTAGCTATAGATGAGGTACAACTATCAGGTTTAGCAAATATTATTTTATAATATTACCTCTTACGGTAGGTCACAAGCACATTTTTACAGTAACATCTGACGTATGTGCGATCAGCATCATAGCCAAAAGACGATACTTTTTCAAAATATTGGCAAATGGCTTCATAATCAATTCTCGTTTACAGAAAATATAGTAGAAAAATTGAAAATGGTAGACAAAATCTATTAGATATTATTTCAATTGAAGGCTGTTGAACTTGTTCTGCAGCATGGAATTTTATTTGCGAACAGATAGTTTTCGACTCAGGACATGAGTCTTCTTCAGTGTTAATTATATTTGTCTACACCGTGGACTTCCCAACAATGTGTATTTCATATGTCTAGAATAAGGAAAGTGCTTGTAAAACGTTTAGATAAAAATGAGGTACAAGGACCTATCACGTGTATTGACGTCGCAAATGTCAGCCTAAACAGGCTTAACACTACAGGAGGTCATTAGGTCAAAGTAAGTAGGGTGGTTTATGTGCATATTTACATATCACGATGAATATATATAAACATAGAAAATGCTCTACCTGTTAACACGTAAACTTTATAGATGAATATGTGTTTTTGCTTGTACTTTATAGATTGACCTACAGATCGATATTAATCTAGGTCGAAGGGTATAGTTTTTCTTAAGATTCCAGATCGGTTTTATAGTCAATTGACAGGATTCGATCTGCCACCCCTGTAAGAGGACCGCGGAAAACGGGTCAAAAGATTTTTTTTGTCAGCTTCACCTTACCTGTGCCCCAAGTGGGGAGCCGGCTACTCCCGCGAGAGAGTGGGGACGCCCTTGCCTATTGTGTACAGACAGACGAACATGCAGTCTCTCCGCGTCTTTCTTTCCATGTGGAACCACATACGGTAGTTTTAGCCGGCGTGTAATCTCAACGACGTCTCTGGATACACGCAACACCGGTAACTAAAATGTCTTTTACAACCCTCAATCGTAGAATTCCTGTTCCGACCTGACACGACATGTCCTTTGATTTTCTTAATCAAATTCGTACTTTTTTTTATCAAGGCCTTTTTCCAGGACTGCAACAATAAGCAGTTTGGGGATTTTTCTCCCAGCAGGCAATAAAATCTTAGTAGATATTGAAATTTGGAGTTTTGTATACTTTGATCTGACATGTTTGTTTACCATAAGGAAAATGAAATTAATTTCCTTTTCACCCTGCCAATCAATAACAGCAGTTTATTCCTAAATTTTTGAAAAACTTAAAATTCCACAAGGAATGAACTGGAAGATTTTTTCTTGCAAAGCAATGATCATCTACATTTTCAAAAATTTTCATCCAACAGAAAATTTATTTTTAATTTTCATATTATTTTTATTGGTATATATTTACTTTTTAACTTGCAGCAAACTTTATTCACATATGGGTCATTATGGGTCAGGTTTCATCCGGGAAAATAAAATACTACTTTTACATTTCAAATATCTCGATGAATCGATTGGAACAATTTTCTTTGATAATAATTCTTGAGCAAAACTCGTAAAAAATAAATAACAAATGGGTATATAAATAAATAAACAATGTAACAGATTTTTCTCTGATAGACATAAAAACTCTATTCTGATCTGTGTCATTTCTAAGATAGAATTTTCTTTATTCTCTGAAAAACGTAATTCATAAAAATTTCCGGTCGTGGGTTCGAATCCCGCTCGTGACACTGACTTTTTTCATCCGAAACCTTACATAAAAAGAATAATTAATTGAAAGTAATACATAAGTCCACAATCTTGATTATAAGAATCCTTCCGTAAAAAAATAAAAACAACATAAAAACTCGTAACAATTGTATTTTAATCTATGCTAGGATCACAAGGACAAAAACAAAAAAGGAAATTTGAATTTTTAATTTCGTTTCCTCTTTCAAGTTTTAAGACAAGAATTTACATACAAATCGTTAGTTTTCTGTTATATCTTAAACTTAGCCTTCTTGTATAGATGAAATAAACATATTCATAAAATGATCTTTCAACTAGCAGAAAATATAATTTAAAATTATTCAGAAATAGTGAGATATTCAGTTGAGAATTTGTATGTTGTTATTATTATTTTTTTTTATTTTTTATTTTTTTTAACGGAAGGATTCTTATAATCAAGACATCGGGATTGTAGAAATCATTATGTATTACTTTAAATTAATTCTTCTTATTATGTAAGGTTTCGGTTGAGATATCTGAATATCTCACTGGCACTCTCAACACGACACGCAAGAATGGCACAATTACACAGAAGACAAACACTTCGAGCCCTGAAGATGATCTCAATAAAGATCGAAACGTTGGCACGATAAAGAAAATGTTTTTCTGAAACCTACATCAAACCAGACCGCACCTCACGATTTCTGAATAATTATCGATTAACTAACCTCCACACATAATCTAAAATAAAATAATAAATGTTGACATAAAAAATATATTAGTGAGTGACCATTTTGTTGGAAATATTGGCAAAAAAATCATTAAAAAAATACTTTGATCTGACCTGTGTCTTGTTGAACACACACGAATAAAAATTTTATATTCTTCAAAATCTGATGAATTTACTGTTATGAATAATCGCAAGTATTTTAAGCCAAAAATGAAAACCAAACAAATTAATATCAATAAGGAAACTACATGCAACTATTTTTATTTTTAACCTGTTTGAGTACAAACAGGAACACAAAACAAAATTTAAATGTTCGTTTCCTTTTTAGCATGATATGACAGGGGTTTAAACATAAATCGATGTTTTCCTTAATATCTTCGTTCTTCTACAAATAAGCCTCTTCGTAAAACACCTCTTTATTATTTATTTAATTTTCTTGTAAGAAAATTTATCAATGGACGAAGTCCCTTTCTACATGTCTCGATGAATTTATTGGCACAATTAGTTAAAAGTATTTAAAGAAAAAATCTTTTTAAACCAAACATAAGCAAATTGATAACAATATTTTGTCTAAAGTAGTATAGTCCAAGCTATGGAACTCCATAATAGAGAATCTGTGTTTGAAGAAAGCTTCTTTTAGTTCCAGCACTGTGCAACAATGTTCAAATAGTGCTGGAACTAAAAGATATTTTCTTCAAACACAGATTCTCTAAATTAATAACAGCTTTTTTTTTATCTTTGTTCTGTTTGATCCCAAAGAATAAGAACTTTTCATTTTGGCCTCCTCGTTCACTTTTTAGGAAAAATGTTTACGCATAAAGCGTAATGGTGTCCATAATTACTTAAATGGATTTAAGTAAATCCAAAATTTGAGTAAATGGATTAAATGGATGCAACTGTTTTCCATATTAAATAAGTATCTTCATAAAATACCTTTTCTCTGTCAGATAATGTAATATGAACAATATCATTGAAGTTTTTCATTTCTTTTATTAAAACGTAATATTTCTTGATTTTGTTAGTTTGTTAGTAAAATATCTGATCTGTGCCACCCTCGAGGCACAGAAAATTTGTCTTTTTGCTCTGTGTGCGTTTTTTCCACAACTTGAATGGATTTAAACTGCAATGTTTTCTGACTAGTTCATAAGTAAAAATTCTCCACAAAAAATAACAAAATAACTACAGACAACTTATGAGCAATTGAATTCTTATTTTTGCCAAATGTAATCACAAAGAAAAAGGAAATATTGAATTATTGTTTTCTCATTTCACATTAGAAGCAGAAAATTAAGCATTTACTCTTTGATCATTGTTTTTCATGAAGTTACGTTTGTTAACATGCAAAAACACAATTTTTTAGCTTTAGGCTAAAACAACTTTGGAATTTCGAATTACAAAAATCATATTTTTACTAATACGTAATTAGATTCAATGAGATGGGAAGTTAGTGTCCGAGTGGATCGAAGTCACAATAGCTCAAGTGATAGAGCAGCGGCGAATCTACCGAAGGTCGTGGGTTCGAATCCCGCTCGTGACACTGACTTTTTTATATCAACTAAAAACCTTAATTAATTGATAGAGACGTAATTAGGTTATCAGGAAGGATGTAGGAACGAAATTAAAAGAAAACATCAACTTTATGTTGTTTGGTCGGTTACAAGGGCTGCAGAACACAGATTTCACAGTCGATGATTATTCAGAAATCGTGAGATGCGGTCTGGTGTGATGTAGGTTTCAGAAAAACATTTTCTTTATCGTGCCACCGTTTCGATCTTTTATTGAGATCATCTTCAGGGCCTGGGATTTACAAACATTGTTTACATTTAACAAATACATGTAGGGCGTGGAAAAAAGTGAAATTTAATTATTGGGTTGTCCGGAAAATAATGCAGGATTTTGGTATTAAACAAAAAAAAAGAAACTAGTTACTTTAAAGCAATGTTCTTTAATCAAAATNTAAAATCCTGCATTATTTTCCGGACAACCCAATAATTAAAATTTAATTTAATTTTTTTAAATTAAAAAAACAAAACAAAGTTGATATCAGTTCAAAGAAAAAAATTGAATACATATTTGTGAACAATCTTAAAAATTTTCGCCTCCGAGTTTTTTTTAAATCACAGAAATTGTGATAACTTTGACAAGACTACACTGATCTGCCTCTAAAGGGGTTAGAACCGATAGAATCAACAGCGAGACAAGGCGGACCGGATGTTTTAAAATCGGTCCTATCTATTTGAATCATAGGAAACTTAATAAAACATCCCTACTTTAATTTATTTTAATAGAAAAGAACTTAGCGTCTAAACGGTCTCGATTAGTCTGCGGGTGGACGGGTTTTTATTGAGCTTACTAACTTTCTTAAAATTATTTTCGCCATTGATCATTCTCCTTGTGTGGTTTACGTCTGTTGACTATCTAAAAATCTTTGGACGTTAAAAAAAAAGAAAAAAAGTAAAGGCGATTTGAATGAAAAACGACCAACGCACATGTATATTTAATATTTTCTGGAGCTGGTAAGAAAGATCAATAACGTAATACAATAAATAATATTGTTATCAGTTCTCTTATCATTTTTTGTATATCTTATAAGAAAATAATTTAAAAAATCAAAGAAATCAAATTTAATAGCCGAGAGAATTTTCGAATGGATCTAAGCTAGACACTTGTTGATTGTGTGTCCAATCAAACCAGCGACCCCAATGTAATTTATGTTAGATCCTACATTAAGCATAGGCCCTTCTTAAACAATCCAGCTCCAAGTGTTGTTGTTTTTAATGGGATAAGTTTTGCCATTTTGCAAGTAGTTTTGCTAATAAAGATTTTTCTTGCTGTAATTGATAAGCGGAGGTTCTTCCTCATCGCTATATTCCACTTGAGACTATCAATGAGTCATGTGTGAAGGATGTCATAGTTGATAAAAACTATTGATAAATTAACTAATTGCTTTCAGTATATTCGATTATTTTATTGTATTTTCCTCTTTGGGATTGTGGTCCATTTTCCCTCGGCAATGCAAAGATCAACAGGTCCGTGGGACCACGCTTTGTTTAAATATTTACCGATCTGGATCTGAAAAATCAAAAGCCCTCCCTTATACGAACCTATTCCGAATGAACTGTCCCTTCTGAACGACGAAAGGTTTAAGATTTGAACAGGCAAAATTTTATTTTCGAACTCGTAATTGGCCTCGGCAACGTGACTGTTCCGATCCGTCTGAATCGCACGGTGGAATGGAAAGTCGGCTCTCGCTTCTTCATTCACAGAATCCACCTATTCACGTAATGCTCGTTTATTCCAGTCGTCCTTCGGTGGTTCGTCAGTTCCTGCTTTTCGTCTCGGCTCGCCTATTCCGGGGAAGCTAATTAAACCCGGTGAAGAGTCCGGTACCTCGTTTTTTCATCTTGGTATCCCTTGGACCGTACGACGCGATCCAATTAAGACTTTGAACAACATGGAATTGTGTACAAAAAGCGAATTGCACTTTGGACGGTGTCTAGTCCACCCATCCTTACAAAACAAACTCCTTATCATTATTTTTCATGGCGGTATGTGAATATTGTATTAACACAAAAAGTCAAAAATTTTTGTTGACGCATACATAGAAAACAATAGTACCTACCGCGTTTGAGATGGTTTGAACTCTCGAAAAATGCTGCCTGTAGCCTCGCCCTGCTTATAACCTTGAAGTCACACTACTATAATAAATCCATTATATTTAGTGGTCTATTGACCAAATTACGCCGTTCAATTAATTAATCTTTTTATGTAAGGTTTTGGTTGAAAGAAAAAGTTAGTGTCACGAACGGGATTCGAACCCACGACTTTCGGCTAAATACGCCGCATTTCATTTGTTGTCGAGAATCGAATCCTGATTACAGGACATTTGAAAAATGGCAAAAAGAGGGAAAATTCGAAAGGTAGGTTGAAGTGGGAAGTTGGTGTCCGAGTGGATCGAAGTCACGATAGCACAAGTGGTTAGAGCAGCGGCGTATTGAGTCGAAGGTCGTGGGTTCGAATCCCGCTCGTGACACTAATTTTTTCATTTCAACCAATACCTTAACATAAAGATTATAAATAGAATATTGTGAGCTTTCCTCTTAACCATCGGGTGACAAATTAGAAATTTTCTGCTGCCGCAGGGTGCCAGTAGACCAGGAGAGAATGAACATGTTGACAAATTAAGTGACTGAAAAACCGGGAAAAACACAACTTCGCGAATATGCACTAACGCAGGGAATTGTACAGTTTTTGTAAATTTACTTTAAAAAAATGTAAGTGATAAAACAATGTTTGTCAGAAATAGACGATAGATGCGTTTGGAGTGCATTTCTGAGTGTGAGGGACGGAGAACGTGTCTGTTTGAGTCTGAACCAAATTACAAGAAATCAATTGTTTTTTCAAGTTTTTACGACCAAGATGTGGGCTTGGCATCATAACAAATCGACTGTCTGAAGGTGCAAAGTCAGAGTTGATGAAATACTATAATATAAAATTGCTAAAAATCCTTCTTGGGGAATAATGTAAAAGTGAAAAGTAAAAATCTGACACATACCTACTTAATACAGACTTAATATAATATATTAATTCAAATGCGTAAAAAAAACGTACCCCCTTCGAAAATGTCTTCGCTGGAAAATTTAAAGGTTTCTGTTTTTTTATTGAATGTATTTACATATATACAGTTAATTTATTTGCAGTTTCGTCACCCTGCAGATTTCAAAATAAGGTCCTTTCATATTTGTTATCCTGTTAAGGTTTACTTTTTGGCATAATATACGTAAATTTAAATGCTAAAGAAACAAATCCTCACGACTTCTGTAAAGTAAATAGATAATTTTGACAAGTTTCGGATATAAAACGGATCTAATCTTTCGTCCTTTCGCTTGAATTGGTAAAAAAATTAACCGGACCTAGCCCCAATGGATCGCATCCCTATATATGAATACTGAAATCCCTGTAATAATAATACGGGAATTCATGTTGATTCTATTTCATCAAAATTTAAATACCAGTTGAAAAATATTTAAGATAGGTCAAAAATTTTTACCGAGAGTGAGGTCTAAATACTCACTTATTTTCGTCAAAAAATGTTTACCGAGAGTGAGGTCTAAATACTCACTTATTTTCGTCAAAAAATGTTTACCGAGAGTGCTCGGGACCGCGGTAGCCGAGTGGTTAGCATGAGAGACTCTCACGCCGCGGTCGTGGGTTCGATTCCCACCGTCGCCTCTGGCCCTTTTTTCCCGATAACCCCCAATTTGAACACACAAGAATTCGTACTATGGCTAATATGCAAGATCATAAGGCCAATAAATTAAAAAAAAAAGATAGGTTTGTCATGCTAGTGTTAAAACATTTGCTTGACATACTAACTGTTAGGAGCATACAAACAAGCACACACACACACACACACACACACACACGAATGGGTGACAGGGTCCACCATGACGCTGGAGAAGTTGAGGATGAGGTGTCAATTGTTTCTAATGTCTCATAGGCGAAGAAGTGTTGTAAAAAAATTATGGAATAATATTCCAAGATGTTTTTTCCTGGATGGAAAACAATTAGCCAAAACTACCAACATCCAAGACCCCTTGCACCCACAATGACTTGATTTTTAGGTTTGGACAGAAAGTATCTATTTATTAAATTCTTAATTTATTAAATTATTAAAATTGAGATGGGAAGTTGATATCCGAGTGGACGAGGTCGCGATAGCTCAAGTGGTTGAGCAGCGGCGTATCTAGCTGGAGCTCGTGGGTTCGAATCTCGCTCATGCCATTGACTTTTTTATCTCAACTAAAAACCATAATGAATTGTAATATCTATTTATTTTTTGTTGTTAATAAATCGTATTATTTGCACCTTGGGGTCATAATTATGATTTCAAATAGATTTTATTGTTAAAATTTGCCCTTATTATGTATGAAAAGCGTAAATATGACTTTTTTCACTTTAAATTCTTTGTGTCCCTGGCCATTTTTTAAAAATAATATTTCCATGTTTTTGCCATGTTTTGTTCAAAGTTTCGTTCAAAGTGAGTAAAAGTTACATCCTTGTCACCCAAAATTTCAAGATTCTTCAAGACAATTTTTTATATGAAAAGGTATCATTAGTTTTGTTCTGAACACAATGAAAAAAATGAATTTTTTAAATAGATTTTAATCAAAAGTTAGGGCAGAATTTAGGTAAGGTCATCCCACACTGAATTGATTTTTAGGTTTTCACAGAAAGTGCCTATTTATTATTTTTTGTTAATAAATCGTATTATTACACCTTGAGGTCATAATTATGATTTCAAATAGATTTAATGTTAAAATTTGCCCTTATTAGGTATAAAAAGCGTAAATTTAATTTTTTTTTCACTTTAAGTCTTTGTGTCGCTGGATTTAGCAGTATATCATTGACACACAAATTGAAAATTGAATTTACAGTAAGAAAAGGTTAAGAAATAAACATTTACAATCAATATGTAAAAAGAATATTTCCTTTTTTTGCCAAGTTTTTTTCAAAGTGATTAAAAGTTACATTCTTGCCATTCAAAATATCAAGATTCTTCGATATAATTTTTTATGTGAAAACGTATCGTTAGTTTTCTTCTGAACACAACGAAAAACTGAATTCTTAACTAGGTGTTAATCAAAAGTTAGGGATAAATTTAGGAAGTACCATTGCACACTAACGTGATTTTTAAGTTTTCACAGAAAGTGTTTTTTATTTATTTTTTGCTAATAAACCGTATTATTTGCACTTTGAGGTCATAATTATGATTCCAAATACATTTTATTGTTAAAATCTGCCCATATTGATATGAAAAGCGTAAACATGATTTTTGTTTCCCTTTGTGTCGCTGAACTTAGCAATTAAAAAATAATAATATTTCCATTTTTTTGCCATGTTTTCAAAGTTTCGTTCAAAATGATTCAAAGTTACATGTTTGCAATACAACATAACAAGATTCTTCAAGATAATTTTTTGTATGAAAAAGTATCATTACATTTCTTCTAAACACAACGAAAAAGAGAATTTTTAAATAGAAGTTAATCAAAAGTTAGGGCCAAATTTAGGAAAGGTCATCCCACACTGACTTGATTTTTAGGATTATTTATTTATTTTTTAATTAATAAACCGTATTATTTGCACCTTGATATCATAATTATGGTTTCAAAGAAATTTTTAAAATTTGACGTTATTAGGTATTAAATCCGTAAACATGATTTTTTTTTGCTTTAAATTCTTTGTGCCGCTGAACTTGTGACGCCATTTTTAAAAAAATATTTCCATTTTTTTGCCATGTTTTGTTCAAAGTTTCGTTCAACGTGATTAAAAGTTACATGCTTCTCATACAAAACATCAAGGTTGTTCAAAACAATTTTTTATATGAAAAATCATTATTAGTTTTCTTTTGAACATTTTTTTTTAAATAGATGTTAATGAAAAGTTCAGCCTCAATTTGGGAAATATCATGGCCTCTTTCTTTTCTGTGAAGTGGCTGTTTTTATTCCAAGTGATAATTTATTCAAATTCTATTAAAACCTGGGAATATGGTTATTATATCTAGGATAGATAAAATAACCATATTTCATTTTAGCCTATACATTAAGCATATACACAAATATATAAATATTCGTGTTGTAGTGATGTTTTATGTTCTTTACTGATATGTTTTTAAGTAAATTTTTTCCTGTTTTGTTTGTCGAACTTTCTAGTTTCATATTAGGTCATAATTATATTTCGGCTTGTTGAATTCCAGGTTGAAATTTCCATTTTTGCCGACGTGATAACAGTTCTATCCAGTAGCCAATTTAAATATCCGTTTTAGTACAGTTAGCAGTCCTTTCGGAAGATCGTCCCAATTTCAGAGGGCCGAATTGTAAACAAAAGGATCTCATATCCGAAACATCCGAACTCGCCTGCAGGAGGTCGATCGGCGATCCAAGGACGCGGCCCTTGCATCCTTCGAAAAAATCCGGAACGGATGAATAAAAAAATTGACAAAAAAAGAAGAAAAAGATAAAAGAAGAAGGCATAAACTGAGACGTGCGAACGGTAGAGAGGGAGATGAGAACAGTTAGAGTGCGTATAATTGACTGGTCCGACCGCCCCACTGACCGCTTCCAAATCGCGGGCCTCATCCTCCCACGTGCCTCGGCGGGATGAGCGTGGGAAATATGCGGCGAAAATATGTTTTAATCTTCTCCAACGGTTTGGGCCCAGAGCGGCGCGTATGCCGTGTTTTAAACTTAATCGTGAATTCTTTTGGAAATAGTTTTCACGGAATTTGCATTTTATTAATCTCCCATATCGAAACGGTTCCCTTGTCAAGGCTGCGTCTTCGTAAATTAAATAGTTTCGACGATGCGATGGTCTGACGGATAGGTTTCGGCTTCTTACCCTCTACAGTGGTGTGGTCTAATCAGTATTAAGTCGGGTATCTTTATAAGATCGCAAAAGTTGGAAAGACCAAAATAATCACAAAAGACTATACAGGTTCATAACCCCGTAGGCGCCAAGAGGCTATCTGAGGAAGTCATGAGCTCGGTTTTAAAAAAATACCTACAGTACATAACACCTACATACATTAAAAGAAAAAAAAAGTGGAGGCGCTGTAGGTTTTACTAAAATTAGCAAGGTAGTTGAGGGGAGTAATTTTCCAGACTTAAGGCTTAATTGAACTTACATTAGACAGTATGGTCTATGCTGGTTGAAAAGAGTCACAGAAATGACCCAAACATATTTTTTAAGTCAGAGCTCAACTCCTACTGTATTTTGGGGGAAGTGGTTCTGTCAGTTTTTAAGAGTTCTCTTTTCTTTGGTCCTTTTTCTCCCTTTAGGGACTCACGCATCACCTAAACGCTTTAACTTCTTGGCAATGGGCTACTTTATTTGAGCTCGTTTTTAAGAAGAGGGACTTTGTAAAAGGATGTGTTACTTTGAATAATAGATTCTATTTTAGCAAAAATCCCATTACTACAAACAACCAATTCAATACAACATTAAATCACACAATAAAAGATTTATTCTCCGTAATCATAGTGGTTTTTTTACTGTTCATTAAGCTTGTGCTTAATCGAAACAATGTAAGCTTCCTTGACAAGAATTGTTAACTAATCAGATTTTAATTAATCAGGAAATTCAATTATGATCAATAGGCTGTTCGAGGTTTTTTTATTATGATTACTTTTTAACTTATTTCACCATAGTTTGTTGTTTCAGTTTCATTATCTTTTTTATATGCAATTAGATTTATATAGGTGTGTGTATGATCTTCTACCTATTACTTTTCGTCTACACATTATTTTATTTTTTATTAGTACATATTAGTACCATGTCGTATAAACTATTATTAAATGAAACAAACTAAATGAAGAAAATTCACTAATTTCGTGGTCCGCTTGACCAATTAATACATTACAATTAAATAAGGTTTTAAGTTGAGATGAAAAAAAGTTAATGGCACGAGCGGGATTCGAACACACGATCTTCGGCTAGATACGCCGCTCCTCTACCACTTGAGCTATCGTGACCTCGATCCACTCAGATACCAACTTCCCATCTCAACCGCACCTTTTGAATTTTCCCTCCTTTTTGCCATTTTTCCGATTACACGACATTTCTTTACTTTCTTCATTTATTACAATTAATTAAGGTTTTGATTGAAATGAAAAAGTTAGTGTCACGAGTGGGATTCGAACCCAAGACCTCGGTTCAATACGCCGCTGCTCTAACCACTTGAGCTATCGTGAGTTCGACTTACTCGGACACCCTCATTTCAACCTACAACCTTTCGAATTTTCCTTCCTTTCTGCCATTTTTGGTGTCCGAGTGGATCGAAGTCATAGCTCAAGTGGTTATAGGAGCGGTGTGTTAAGCCGAATATCGTGGGTTCAAATCCCGCTCGTGGCACTGACTTTTTCATTTCACCAAAACCTTACATAAAAAGATTAATTATTTGAAAGAAATAATTTGATCAATAGATCACTAAATATAATGGACTTATTATAATAGTACTTTAAGGTTATAATCGGGGCGAGGCTAGAGGCAGCATTTTTCGAGAGTTCAAACCATCTCAAACACGGAGTTGGTTCCATTATTGGCTTAATCCACTTACAGCAAACGAGACATTTTGATTTTTAATCTATATCAAACTAAAATATACTGTTTAGAGGCAATACGGTCAAATACGGTATCAAATATATCATTTTAAATATTTTTATCAGATAATTTATAATTATATAATTATTCAATTAATTATAAACATGTGTGGTGATTAGTGACCGTTAATCGATAATTATTCAGAAGTCGTGAGATGCGGTCTGTTGTGATGTAGGTTTCAGAAAAACATTTTCTTTATCGTGCCAACGTTTCGATCTTTATTAAGATCATCTTCAGAGCACAAAGTGTTTGTCTTCTGTGTAATTGTGCCATTCTTACGTGTCGTGTTGAGAGTGCCCAAACGACACGCAAGAATGGCACAATTACACAGAAAACAAAAACTTTGAGCCCTGAAGATGATCTTAATAAAGATCGAAACGTTGGCACTATAAAGAAAATGTTTTTCTGAAATCTACATCACACTAGACCACATCTCACGATTTCTGAATAATTATAAACAATTTTTTCGATTTGCAGATATTTTTGTTTGCATATTTATATAATATATGATATATTTACTCAATTAATTATGCATAATTTTTTCGAAATGAAAAATCTGTTTCACAGGTTGGATTCGAACCCACGACTTTCGGCTAGATACGCCGCTGCTCTACCATTTGAGCTACACTGACTTCGATCGCCCATGTCACAAACTGCTCATTTCGATCTCCGATACACAGTACTGCTAATGCTAATCGTTGATAAAAAGTGTTTCTATATAAAGCCGCAATTTGATTACAATTGGAATAAACGGGGGGTCGAAATGGGAAGTTTGTTGCATTGGCGATCGAAGTCACTGTAGCTCAAGGGGTAGAGCAGCGGCATTTTTAGCCAAAAGTCCTGGGTTCCAATCTCTCCTGTGACACAGATTTTTCATTTCGAAAAAAATATGCATAATTAATTGAGTAAATATATCATATATTATACAAATATGCAAACAAAAATATCTGCATATTTCCACCAAAAATGCATGTGATCGCTGACCTCTGGTGGGGTTTGTCAATAAAAGAATAGCTATCTACTCGCTAAGCCATGCGGCACTGAGGACCATTGCATCATCGACGGAAATGTCCGTTTGGGATTGCATTAGAGCCCTGTCAGATATTGGGGAAAATTACCCTTGTTGGGTGCCAGGGCACATAGGGCGGAGGGGCAACGAAGAGACCGATAAATGGCCCTGAACCGTTTTGTGGTTTACCAAACTGCCAAAAAGTCGGATCCATTAGACAATGGATTAAAAACAAGTCCTCCGTTCAATGGGAATGTAGCCCGGGGCAAAAGGATGCAAAAAGTTTTATTAAAGGGCCATAATAACAGTTGGATTGCTAACTGGGCACTGCAGACTACGGAGGCTGTACAGACTCGTTTGCAGAAATAAGCCTGCGCAGATTGCCAAGAAGAAAAAGGAACAGCTGAACACGTCCTCTGTTGGTGCGAAGTAGGCTGAGATTACTAATCCTGGGAAAGGAAAAGTCATGGCCTGAAAGATACACAGCCCTTGAAAATGCTTTGAGTCTGGTAAAAAGCCTCAAACTTAACGAAGAGCTCTACACAAAACAATGGAGATGGACAAGAGACCATACCGGTCGCGGTGCACAGGTCGTAAATAGGCCGGCTCCTGCGTAATCTAAATCTAATCTAACCTCTGGTGGGTAATGCCTAGTTGCTTTGGTACCTAAAGTTACTTAAAGTAGGTAGAGATTTTTAAGTTGGTTATTGGTCCTTACATGATCCTTTATTTGTAAAAAAACGAAAACAAATCAATCAATTAAGGTAGAAGTAGAAAAGTCTGGGAAAAAATACAGACTTTGTGTTGTTTAATGACCTCAACTGGATCTTTTCTACTCCTATCTGATTCATTATTTATTTTTCATCTTCAAACATCATTTGCGCTGTTCTTAACAGTTAAAATTCATTATGTCTTTCCAATTTTTTTGCTGATTTATTTATTGAATATATTAGCAAGTAGGAGGATTTTTGTAAGTGGTATGTCAGACTGTTGTCATCATTCTTTCGGCTATTAGTTACGGCGATGTAATATTTCAGACTATCACCTTGAAAATACTCGAAGCCGGTCGAGAAGGGGAGATTGGCAGTGACTTTGGAGTTCAAGAACACCGCTTTCGATTTCACTCCTGTAAAAGCTCCCCCGCAGTTACGCAAAAAGGAATTCTACAGCTGTTCGTTGTATAACTCCGTGGGCAGAGATCGGCGAGTTTAAGTCAGATTCTCCTCCCCCGATTTGAAAATGCAATTTGTATTGAACTCCATGGGAAGAAGATTGCGGCATCAATCTTTCCCGGGTTCGGAGCACCGTCGTGACTAACGCACCCTCCGTGCAAACAGACTTGACTCATTCTTGCGTCAGGTTCAGACAAAGGTGTCATTAGTCCCTGGAAAAAGGATTGGCGACACTTTTTTCGCGGTTCCTTTGTCTTCGGCCGGCTTGAGTCATCGTCCGTCTCATCCCATTGTAACGCTGGACTAATATTTCTAACAATGGGCGAATCTTCAGCTATCACAATCCTTTTTTTTTGTTATACCAAAGGAATTTCTGTTTATAAACACATTTTTAAATCGCAGACCAAACCCCAGCATCTATATTTTTAAATACTAGGCCTAAAATTATTAAACAGTGCCTAAACGTTCCTGCCAATGGAACCTAGGAACCGACAAAAAACAAACATTTGAAATGGTTTTCTCCTTTGATTTCCAGGTTACATCAGTATAAAATAAATGCACGATAATAATAAATGGGATTAGTTATATAAAAAGTCAAAAGTCAGTAAAGTAGGTAAAAATACATATTTTTGGAAATAGCAAAAATAATTCGGATTCTTTTCAGGCACCCAAAACCTTTAAATATGAATTTAAATACTAATAAAAAAATACGCGGGAACATTTGTTTTACATCCGATATCCGCTGTTACCAATTCCATGGTCCGTGCAGTCCCGCTTTTCGCTTCGTTATTTGAGAAAAAAACGTTCCTCCTTCCAAAGGGCTCTAATAGCAAAGAAAAAATATTTTAAAACACTGTTAAATATGGGATTATATATAAATATATACCAATATTTTGTAGTTACTTAAACAATAATTATATATTAGTATTGAATATTAAACAAAAATTAATTATTCTTTTTACGTAAGGTCTTGGTTGAGATGAAAAAGCTAGGGTCAAGAGCGGATTTCGAACCCACGACCTTCGGCTGGGGGGGGGGGATTTGAATCCCGCTCATGACACTAAACTTCCGATATCCGTGTTACAAATTCTAAATCCATGGTCCGGGCAGTACCGCTTTTCGCCACGTTATTTGGTCAAATAACGTTCCTCCTTCCAAAGGGCTCTAGGGGCAAAAAATTTTTAAAACACTGTTATATATGGGAGTATATATAATATATGCCTATTTGATAGTTATTTAAACAATAATTAAACATTTGTATTTAATATTAAACAATAATGAATTATTTTGTTTATGTAAGGTCATGGTTGAGATGAAAAAGTTTGTTTAATGTATTATGTTTAGTGGTTTATTGATCAAATTACTTCTTTCAACTAATTAATGTTTGTATGTAAGGTCTTGGTCGAAATGAAAAAGCCAGTGTCACAAGCGGGTTTCGAACCCATGACCTTCGGCTGGGGGGGGGGTTTCGAATCCCGCTCATGACACTAAACGTTTCATCTCAACCAAGACCTTACATAAAAACGAATACTAATATGTAACATTTAATATTCATACTAACAAAATATTCACACTTTTTTGTGCATTTATTAAAATAAATAAATAAATAAATAAATAAATAAATAAATAAATATATATATATATATATATATATATATAGTGTAAAAAAATATTTGTTTTTAAAATGCGATTTAAATTCTGTTTACGCTTTAAGGGTCAGAATCATGACTTTTTATGCCATTAAAAACATAAAAATTTTTGAGCTAGAATCGACGGGGGCATTTTTATCTCAGTTGTCCGTTGTACGGCATAAAAATTCATACTTTATTTGGATTTAATCCATATTTAGAGCTATTAAAACCGTTGACAAGTTGAACTGCTCCTCTTTCAGCATGTGCTAGCAACATTTATTTTATGTCATTATAAATGATCCAAATGAGGTGATGATGATACAAATGATACAAAATCTACTGAAACATTTTATTTTTTATTTCCAGTACTGCTTTGTATATTGTGGCCATGTTTGTGCCATACATGTTAATAAGCACCTCTGCAAGGTTTCCAGTGGACCTTTGGAGAGGTTTCAAAGTTGTGATTTTCGAAAAAATCGGACGGATTTGGAATAAGAAAAATATATTATTTTCTGATTTTGACAAAAATTCTTGTTCAAGGGTTTTTAATGGTGCAAACAACGAATATAAGCCGTGTTTCTTGCTAAAGAAAATAATTTTACCCTATTTTGCTAAGTCGCTTGGAGAGCGTAGCTTATTTTTTCTCCGGCTGTTTCTCCATTAAAAATTTCATAACTAATTTGGATTTTTTCCAATTATACGTTATTACAGGCGTTGAAAAACTGAATTTCGTCCCTTTAGACCTGAGTTAACAATATTTATATTTTATGCAATATAATTCATAAAAAGAAGGACGCAATCTGCAAGAGTACCCGAATCTATATTTTTTTTAATCTCTCGTCCTAATGTATTTATGAAGGGCATATTTGTTTCATTACATGTAGACTTCTGCTCCATGTAGTCCTGTGCAGAATTTTTTTCTTAGTGATTTTCAAGAAATAAAACTTATGGCACTAGAAAGACGGAAACTTTGATTTTTTAAAAAAAGGTTCATCTCCCAAACAAATTCTATTAAATGGCTTTTTACAGTACGAAAAAACGAATATCAACTTTGTTTCTCGACTTACGATTTTTGAGCAAAGAAGGATAAAATATTTTTTTAAGGAGAAACAAAGTTTTCTTATATTTCGACCTCAACAGTTTAACTTATGATTTTTCCTTCTTGAGGTGGGATAATGGGTATCCTAATATATAATATAACCTATTATATCCTAATATAACCTATTATCCCACCTTCAAGAAGGAAAAATCATAAGTTGAAAAATGGCAAAAGGAGGGAAAACTCATAAGGTGGGGTTGAGATGGGGAGTTGATGTCCGAGTGGATCGAGGTCACGATAGCTCAGGTGGTAGAGCAGCGGCGTATCTAGCCGAACGTCGTGGGTTCCAATCCCTCTCGTGCCATTAGCTTTTTTTCATCTCAACTAAAAACCTTAATTAATTGTCATAAGTTAAACTGTTGAGGTCGAAATATAAGAAAACTTTATTTCTTGTTAAAAAATTTTTTTATCCTTCTTTGCTATGCTCTTTACAAATTGATTGAACTACTTAGGCAAATCAGGTTAAAATTATACATATACAGCAAGACACTTTTTTTTATATAATGGAGTACATAGTTAAGATCCATCATTTAAAAGGAAAAAAAAATCTTTTATGATATTGGCTAGGCAATTTGGTTTTAGGTAATTGTTCCAAGGGAGGCACGGTCGTAAATCAGCGGATTATCCGTAACGTCGGTCAGATTAAAAAATCCGTCTTCTCGTATCGTGTGTCTCAATTAGGACAACCCTTTGAAAAAAAGGGTAGGTTTTCTTTCCCTGGCGCCCTCCTTATCGATCCGGATCCATCCCGGACTGCATATTTAAGGGCGGATGCAACTATCGATTAGGAGAAATTCCTGGGGTAACACGCTTACCATGATCATTGTTGGGTATTCCTAGCGTTACTGATACACAGCATGGTCATTTCATCAATTCCTGAAATAATCACCAAAAAGAATCTTCTCATTATAAAACGATAGTCTTAACTTCTGATATCACCAATAATATTTTTTTACTCGCATCCCTTCACTCTCCACATCTGGATAGATTCATTTTAAAGGTGACACATTACGAAATAGTTTCAAATATTTTTTTGTAAGATTGGTTTTATGTTGGAAAATGTTTCTAGGACCCTCTTCGTGTCGGTATTGACTGATGCACCGTTCAGCCGGTACATTACGTCCATTTGTTCATCGATCGATTCAATAAATCATTCGTACTTGTACTTAGGGCTTATTTGGACGGTCTATCAATCTTTCTGTGTCTATCTCACCGTCTTCCGATTCTATCGTACTCGGGGTTTTTCTAGTTATCTAATTAAAAAAAAAAAACGTTATAATATGACCAATGCTTAATTTGATATATATTTACTAAAAGAGTTTTAGGCTGGCATGTTTTAAAATTGAGAGTGAGATGTGGCAACTCTGATTTTAGAGAAATGTGTGGGACGACACAAGAGAGCAATCTTGGACCATCCACTGTACCATTTACACTGCTGACTTCCCTGTACATCCCAACGGTATCATTACCACCTACTTGGATGATATCGCAATTTTATCTTCTATCGCGAATCCTATCCAAGCAACTTCCAGCATCCAAGAACACTTTTATCTTAGCCTTGTACTGTCAAAACAAGCACCTGCCGGTTTCCTCTCAAGTCAGATACTTAGGATTATACAAAGACAGCAGAATGAAGTGAAATCCCCTCACATTGCTTCCACCGTCAAAATTCAACTAACTCTATACAATAAATTAGGGTATTTTTCATCTCAACTAAAAACCCTAATTAATTGTAATGATTTAATTGGTCAAGCGGACCACGAAATTAGTGAATTTAAAGAATTAATATGAAGTACACTTCACTAAAGCTTTCCGTGGCCATTTCAATTGTCGTCGAGAATCCAAACCGATTACACGACATTTGAAAAATGGCAAAAAGGAGGGAAAACTCATAAGGTGGGGTTGAGATAGGAAGTTGATGTCCGAGTGGATCGAGGTCACGATAGCTCAAGTGGTAGAGCAGCGGCGTATCTAGCCGACGATCGTGGGTTCGAATCCCGCTCGTGCCATTAACTTTTTTCATCTCAACTAAAAACCCTAATTAATTGTAATGATTTAATTGGTCAAGCGGACCGCGAAATTAGTGAATCTATACAATACATTACGAGTGGATACTCCCAAGTGGTAGAGTAGCGGCATATCTAGCCAAAGGTCGTGGGTTCGAATCCCGCTCGTGACACTGACTTTTTTATCTCAACTAAAAACTTTAATTAATTGAAAGATATTAATTGTTCAAGCGGACCACGAAAACTAGTGAACAATACATTACTGCGACCATTTTGGACATTTGAGGCGGAAGTGTGAGGATCCGCCTAGTTATCCAATATTCAGCGCATGCTATCTTTCTTATCAAAAATCCTCAGATAATTGTCAAAGGTCACTAACACCACTGAGAACAACGACCTCAATATTCCTTTTTTTAACGAACTTATCCTAACCGCTTCCAAAGTACCACATCAAGCTTTCGATTCATCTATCCCGGGAGGTACTTAAATAATCATGGCATCGAAGTCTTCTTACCTTTTAATCCCTCATATTGAGGCCTCCAGATGCTGGATTGTCTCATCGTTTTGACAGGCGACTTGAGTGGGACTTTAACGTTTTGTAATGGTGTGCTTTTCCATGATTCAACTTTTCGCTTCTTCAAGGCATACTGGTCATTAAGGAATATTGACCATGGTTTGATGGATTGGATTGTAGGGATTGAATACGTTGGAAGTTTGAACATTTGATTGAACCAAGTTCAATGCCTATGTCCAACTGAATCTCCAAATGAGTCGTGTGTTTCCTAGTCAGTTTTGATCGTGTCCAGCAGTCTGAAGCATATGTTATATCGTATCATTTGAGTCGCATGTGTGGGTTCCAGGAAAGTAATTTGTCAATGTAAAAGCCAGGTAGCGGATTGTATTATCTGGTAGAGATAGATGGATACTATTGGAGTACATAGTTGCAGGGGGGAGGGGTGAAAGGAAAAAGTGGCATCTTCAAATTTTTGTAGTTTATTGTTATTTTCTACCGCTTAAGCCATTGGGTCAAAGTTTCCGTTCTTCTAGTTGAGATGACAGGATATTTCTGAGATCAAAGAATGGCAATATCGTCCGCATAGCTAGTAAGGATAATTTCAATGGTAGGAAAGTCAGCTGTGTATACTATGTAGAGGATGGGTCCTAAGTTAATTCCATGGGGTACCCTTTTGCACCTGTACAATAGCCGGTTGATAGTGTGGTTCCATTATGCCTTGAATGTATGTCGGTTAGATATGATTTTAGAATCAGTTAGTGGGTAAAAGGGAAATAACTTTCTTAAGCTTCCAAAACAGCCCCGAGTGCCAATCCCGATAGAAGGATTGGATCACCTCTAAGAATAGAACGGAGTAGCACGTTTTTCGCTCAGAGGTAGCAGTGATGGTGTCTAGATTGCGATGGCACTGGTGAAAAATGGAAAGTTTATAGTTAACATAAAATTGTCTAAAAACAAAAATGAACCTCATGTGTCGTGGCCGCAACGGTTTAGGCGTTGACACGGCTCTCATCATTGTAAGGTAAAGGTCCCGAGTTCGAATCCAGCGGCATACTTACAAATGGACTTTTTTTTTTTTTTCAAAACACCGGAATGTTATTGTAAGCATTACTTCATTTGGGAACACCAGCTTACATATTAAAACATATAGATTAGAGAAAAAAGGTTTTATTTCTATTGTCAAAAAATGAATATTGCCGGATTTATGGTTATAACCATATATAAGAAGAAAAAAATCCTATAGTTTGCACATCAAAAGTTGATCAATTGCTATTGGAACATGTAAACAAAAACTGATTTAAGTCGCTTTTACCTTTTTTTGAAAGGCAGTAAATGATTATTTATGAGTGTACTCATTCCTTAGAGAACTGCATTGCGTTTGTCTTGATAAAGGAAATAAATTTGTCCCCGTTCCGCTTGTTCTCGCTTTATGTTTCTTATTTGTTTTCCATCTTTGGCGAAAGCTTAAATCATAATAAATTATAATTAGGACGTTTTAAATTTGTATCTGTTATGTAATTAGGCAAGTTCGATCGTATTTTTGGTTGGCATACTTAGGAAACGTTCTTTCTCTCTCTTTCTGTTTTGCCCCTTTCGCTGTGGCATTTGAGATAATTATTTGCCCCTAATGAGGACGAAATTAAAGCCGTTGTAATTTATCTTCCGGACTTGGATTTAATTGTGCACCGGGTTACTGAACGGCACATACCGAAGACTACTCGCTAGCATTGTTAAACCGTTCGCCGTTCCTTCAAGCAAACTGTAGAAAGCGTGTAAAGTGAGATAAAGTCGGTACTTTTATGATTTTTTATTTTTACGAGGGTTCGCAACAGGAGAGGTTATATCGACCCTCGGGGTGCCGGTGATTTGAAAAAAAATAATTTGTAAGTATGTCGGGTTTGGATGCAGGTCCGCTGGATTCGAACCCGGGACCTTCACTTTACAGTGATGAGCGCCGTGTCAACGCCTAAACCGTTGCGGCGACCGACCCCTTTATCTTCTTCTTTAATGGGGTTGGATTGTAAATTCGAAAAAATAATTTTTAGAGCTTTTGACTAGCCGGCTTTTTACAAAATCACAAAGGTGATCTGTCTGGGTTGGCCAATTTCGATTATTTCCTGGGAATCTTGAGCAGGTTTGCGAATCACAGGGCAAGAAATATTTTCCACTCGATACCAAACCAAACATATTTTCGTCAAATGTACCTAACCCCTCAATCTTTCAGTATTAATTCTTAACGATCTTTGTAAAAATAAATGAACAGATTAAAAAAGAAACTTTTGATCGGAATGTTAAATTTATTTGAATATCCAAAGAGGAGAAATGTCCGTGATTGCTACCCGTCAGAAATCACAGGCTACCGTTGAAATCCGACTCGATCACGACCCGGCCGACCCAAATCTCATTCGTGGCCCCTTGTCACGTTCTTTTTTGATTCTTCGTTTTTCTTCTGCGACTTCCCGACATAATAGTTCGGTTATCGGTTTAAGAATAGTAAATAACAATAGTGTGGATCGATTAAACGTGTTAAATACCAGTTTTTCGTTCTTGTGAGGGCGCAAGAAGGAAAAAAGTAAGAATTAACGGACAAGGAAGATAAAGTATTACTTTTATTACTTCGATTATCATCTTGCTTTCATGACTTAGTACACACATCAAAAAATATTCGAAATTAATTACAAATAAATAATCACAAATATGGGATGATTATCGAATCTCTCTCGAAAAAGACGAATTTTGTTTTCGAGAAGTGTTTTATTCATTAAGTGGATTGCGTTTTTTTAGTTTGAGGTTTGATTTTATGATACCTTTCACTAGGTTTGATGGTTTGTAGGGAGTTTGTGTACCAGCGAGAATAGACGGATCAGTCTTGATCACAATATGTTGATTTAATATTTAACCCCGTTAGATTTCGTGGTCCGATTGACCAAGTAGCTTCTTTCAATTAATTAATCTTTATGTAAGGTATTGGCTGAAATGAAAAAGTTAGTGTCACGAGCGGGATTCGAACCCACGACTTTCGGCTAAATACGCCGGTACTACCACTTGAGCTATCGTGACTTCGATCCACTCAGACACCAACTTCCCATCTCAACCGCACCTTTTGAATTTTCCCTCCTTTTTGCCATTTTTCAAATGTCGTGTAATCTATTTGATTCTCGGCGACAAATGATCAATTAATATTATTCAAATAATTAAGGTTTTTAGTTGAGATACAAAAAGTTAGTGTCACGAGGGGACCTTCAGCTTGATACGAAGTCACGATAGCTCAAGCGGTGTATCAAGCCGAATAGGTCGTGGGTTCGAATCCCGCTTGTGACACTGACTTTTTTATCTCAAGTAAAAACCTTAATTAATTGAATTATTCATAAAAGAGAATATGAAGAAACTAAAAAAACATAATTATGAAATTTGATTACACTATTAGTTGTGTCGTCATGGTTGCTTTTCGGACCCAACCATCAAGACATAAATAATTTTTTTTTTAATTTGAATTATATATAGTTATAGCAAAATTATATTGGTTAACTCTGTTATATTTCGTGGTCCGATTGACACCCGATCACTAGCGGGATTGGAAACCACGACTCGGACACCAACTTCTCATCTCAACCTACAGTTCCAATTTTCTTCATTTTTGCCATTGTTCGAATGTCGTGTAATCAGGATTCGATTAGCGGCGACAAATCAAGTCCGAGTGGATCGAAGACACGATAGCTCAAGTGGTACAGCAGCGGCGTAGGTCGTGGGTTCGAATCCCGCTCGTGCCACTAATTTTTTCATTTCAGCCAATCAATTCAGTTTCAAACCTTACATAAAGATTAATTAATATTTAACGATTTGATTTAAACTTTTTTTTGTCGAACGCGCCTTTCGTTCGATGCCATTGTCATAGGCTTGTTATTCCAATTAATATATGATTGTTGCCATTAGGCAAGATTCGGCAATAATAAACAGTACAATTTACATTAATTGTCGATCGATCAAAACTGTTGATTGCACCATTAAGCAGATTCGGTTGTTCATAAATGGTTGAGAGTTTTATAATCGTATTATTGTGTAATCCTTAATTTTACTCTTGTGCAATCGGTTAGAGGAGAGTAAGAAACTACCTTTTTATGGTGCATTATAGTAGATATTAAAGTGAAATATGGCCTATGCGTCATATAAATGAATTGTATGGTTAATTTTAATAACATTTTGTAAAATCAGTTTTAATTAACCACGCTTAACACGCAACTGTCGGTTATTTTTTATGATCAAGAGATAAAATAGCGCATATAGAATGTGTGTGTGTGTGAGTGAGAGAGAGAGAGAGAGAGAGAGAGAGAGAGAGAGAGAGAGAAAGCGGAAGAGAGAGAGAGAGAGATAGAAAAGCGGAAGAGAGAGAGAGAGAGAGTGTGAGATAGGGTGTGAGAGATGAAGAGATAGATAGATACGTAGATATATGGTTGAGAGAGAGTTGGAAGTAGAGTGTGCGACAGAGGCAGATTTAAAAAAAAATATATAGCGAGAGACAGATAGATAGATAGATGGATAGATAGACAGAGAGAGAGAGAGAGAGAGAGAGAGAGAGAGAGAGAGGGAGNGCTGCGTCTTGAAACTTACATATCTAATAATCATTTATTGTCTGAATTTCAAACAGGTTTTAGACGAACCTATTGTACTGTTGACAATCTCTTTGTGTTGATAAATATTATTAAACTCTGTTTCCTTGAAAGAGGTAAGAAGACATACTATTTCTTTGTAGATTTTCGGGAAGCGTTTGATCGAGTGGACAGAAAAGCGGTTGTTTTAAAACTTTTTAATATTGGTGTATCAACCAAATTCATAAACGTGATAAGGTCTCTATATTCATGTTCTCAGTCTGCAGTATGTGGAAAAGAAGGTATTTCGGAGTGGTTTCATGTGAAATCGGGGGTAAGGCAAGGCTGTGTGCTGAGTCCACTTCTGTTCTCATTATTTTTAGATGACCTGCCAGCTGCTTTAGATTCTGGTATCAGAATCGGCCATACGTTAATTAAAGTTCTAATGTACGCTGACGATATTGTTCTCATCGCCGACAACGCAGCCAGTCTCCGAAGGAATATATAATATTGAAAAGCGGAAGAGGGAGAGAGAGAGAGAGTGTGAGATAGGGTGTGAGAGATGAAGAGATAGATAGATACGTAGATATATAGTTGAGAGAGAGTTGGAAGTAGAGTGTGCGACAGAGGCAGATTTAAAAAAATATATATTGCGAGAGATAGATAGATAGATGGATAGATAGAGAAAGAGAGAGAGAGAGAGAGAGAGAGACCTAAAAGTCTTACATTAGACTGACAGTAATTGTAACAGAGGGCCAAATATGTCAATGTGCGTTTCTCTTGCTCTTCAATCTCCCTATTTCTTTCTTAAAAATATTTTAAAACTCGATGAATTGGCCTGTTTAGTCTAGGAAGAACATATCTATTGATATTTGAAAACATCGCAAATTGTGGAATTTCATTCCCTGGCTTACAAAGAACATACGCAAAGCACAAAGCACAACCCCATATTCACATGACGTATTTTCTATGATATAATTAATAACGTATAGTAATATACGCGTAAAATAAATCAAACATAGGTTAACTAATCACGATTTATCCAACAAAATAGACAGAAAATGAAATTGTGTTTGTTCAATCCCCCAATAAATTTGCAGTGAAGCAAAAAGTTTTCTATAAGGATATTTTTTCCTAATGTAAATATAAGTTATATATTTGATGTTATCCATTGGAACTTGAGACGAGCGTAAATCATTTGGGGGGAAGGTAAAAGTGTCTCATAAAAATCACTCTTTTGAGAAAACCTCAAATATAACAAGGACGGAAGTCATTTTGTTCGCAACAATCGGGTAGGCAAAGCGAGAGCAAGCGAGCCCATCTCCTCGTACGAAACTTCTTGTTGGAAGTCTTGCGTCCCGTTCGAAGCCGGTGGCCGACTTCTTTTCCGACTTAACGTCCCTGGGTCACGAACATGTAATAATGGCACACTTGTTACGTCTCTCCCTCTTACAAGTCGTGAATAACTGTCCGGAAGATTGAAGAAAAAATATCTGCCATGTGGGTGGGCAGTGCTTCCTCACATTTTGTGCATGCGTATATGTTAATCCGTATGGAATAAAATTCATAGGGGATCATGTGGAAAACAACCCGAATAATCCCTGAAATCGGGTGAAATTGTTTCGGAATCATGCCAGTCAGAAGAAAATGGCAATAGACAGATAGACCGGCAGACAGACACGGAACCGTGTTTGTTCAGAAAGGTCTGAAACGGAAAAGCGAGTGGAAATTTTGATTTTGAAGGATTTTTCGATTTCCCGCATCAATACTTTCCGACTTCGGTAGTTTGGAAACAACATTCTGTCGGAAATAAACAGTAAGAATTGTCTGAATTTGTTTTTTTCATTTCGCTAATTCAATGCAGAAAGAGGATGATGCCCGATGTGCCTTGACCTTTGAGCCTCAGCTCATATCCGCCTTATTTGTCAACCGGGCTCCTCGGAAACGGCCTTTTCACCGACTAATCTTCCATCGCGAAGTTTATCCGCGGCGTCTTTTTTGAAAATCCAGTCACAGAAAATCAGACCCAGCTGATGATATCGTGATGGTTGTCACGTTCGCGTAACGGTCACGGGTTTTGTATTCAAAACGTGGCCGCCGCCAGATTAGGTGAGCTATTAGCAATGGGGGGAGGCATTTTGACAGAATTCACGGCTCGTTGCTTCTGGTATTATTTTTGTATAAAAAACCTATTATACAAATGAGCTTTTGAATTTAAAAATACGAAAAATCAAATGAAATTCATAGAAGCAAAAATATACGAAAGCAATATGTTAACTTGAACTATGATTCATTTTTATCCATTTAGTAACTGTTTTAATTTAAGAACAATTTACAGAATGTATAAATAATTTTAGTCTCTAGAGGGTAGACCAAAGGTTAAGGTCGTGAATTTTTTATTATCGAAGAGTGAGTTTAATTATCTCTATTAAAAGGCGTTATTAAATATAGCGATAATAACAGATATTTTTTATCCATCCAATTCTCTTCGTTTCCGGTCCGATAAGTCCGTAATCGCGCCGGTGAATATTCCATTAATTCGTTCCCACGTTTGCGATTCTGTCATCAGTGTCGAAGCAGGACCGTAAACCTGATAATCAAAAGCACCACGATTAAAATACAAAATACAAACTTTGTTTAACCTAAAGTTACGGAGAGTATGACAGAGGAGAGAAGAGAAAATAAAATAAACGTAATCAGAGTAGAGAGGGACAGAAATAAGAACTAAGAAAGAAGAATGAATGGGAAAGAGGCAGGACTGGTAACAAGGAAACTGTATTAGCGACAAGAGTGATTAAGAGGGAGACAGAAAGAGAAAAAGTGAGCCAGATAAAAAACGTGTATCATTCAGGATAGAAAGATTGCTTATGAAAAATTACAAAAATAGGTAGAAAGATAGGTGGATAAATAGTTAAATAAATAGAGCTAGGGAAGGCTGGAGAGAAAGAGAGATAGATAGGGAGAGAGAGAGAGTGATAAGGGGACAGAGAAAGATAGAAAGATAGATAGAGAAAGAGTGAGAGATAGAAAAAGAGAGAGATTGATAGAGATAGAGAGAGATACAGAGATAGATAGTGGGAGATAGAAAAAGAGAGAGATACAGAGATAGATAGTGGGAGATAGAAAAAGAGAGAGATAGAGAAAGACATTGATAGATAGAGATAGAGAGAGATAGATAGACATAGAGGGAGGGAGGGAGGGAGAGAGAGAGAGAGAGAGAGAGAGAGAGAGAGAGAGAGAGAGAGATAGATAGAGATAGAGATATATAAATAGATAGACATAGAGAGATAGATAGATAGAGAAAAAGAGAGAGATTTATAGATAGAGATAGATAGGTAGATAGATAGAGAACGAGAAAAAAATTTAGAGAGATTTACAGATAGAGGTAGAGAGAGAGATAAAGGGATAAAGAGAGATAGAAAGTTAGATAAAGGGAGACATATAGATAGATATAGATAGATAGATAGATATAAGTAGATAGATAGATAGATTAATAGATAGAGAAAAAGAGATTGATAGATAGAGAGAGAGAGAGATAAATATAGATAGATAGATAGATAAATATAGAAAAAGAGAGAGATAGAGAAAGACATTGATAGTTATAGAGAGATATAGCGAGAGAGAAAGAGAGATAGATAGAGATAGGGAGAGAGATAGATAGACATAGAGAGAGAGAGAGAGGGAGAGAGAAAGAGAGAGAGAAAGAGATTGATAGATAGAGATAGAGATATATAAATAGATAGACATAGAGATAGATAGATAGAGAAAAAGAGAGAGATTTATAGATAGAGATAGATAGGTAGATAGATAGAGAACGAGAGAGAAATATAGAGAGATTGACAGATAGAGAGAGAGATAAAGGGATAAAGAGAGATAGAGAGTTAGATAGAGGGAGATATATAGATAGATATAGAGAGATAGATAGATATAAGTAGATAATAGATAGATAGATGAATAGATAGAGAAAAAGAGATTGATAGATAGAGAGAGATATATATATAGATAGATAGATAAATAGAGAAAAAGAGAGAGATGGAGAAAGACATTGATAGTTATAGAGAAAGATAGATAGAGATAGGGAGAGAGATAGATAGACATAGAGAAAGAGAGAGAGTGTGTGAGATACAATCAGAGAATTTAGAATGGGAATGGGAGTGGGAGTGTACGTAAGAGAGAGAAGGGACAGAGAGTGAAAGATTTATCATAAAGGCAATAAGAAGTTTTTAATTAGCTTTCAACTTGTGATTAAATTTTTGTAGTATGCTTAAAGGTGATAAAAATATGGGATATAGAGGAAGGGAGGGGTAAAATATATAGAAGGATAGATATGTAGTTAGAGACAGAGGTTGAATAAGGGGAAAGTCAGTGAGAAGAAAATGGGGATTGTGAGGATAAAATAGGACCAGAAAAATAGAGAAGAGAAAGCTAGATAAAGGGATAGATTGATATGTGTGTGTTTCTATCACACACACACACACAAACACACACACACACACACACACACACACACACACACACTCATCCTCTCACTCACTCTCTTATAAAAGTGAGTAAAAACACGGTGAAAAGGGAAGTTATGTCAATACAATGAAAATATTGCAAATTGTGTCTCATTTCTCTGGTTTACAAAGAGCCACAACAAAGCACAAATACACGTAATACTCTTATGATTTATTGTCTATGATGCAACTAATATTTTGTGAAATATATACATATCAAAGATACTGATGCACTAGTATTCATCCGAAAGAACAGACGAGAGTACCAGACCAGACCAGTATCAGACCAGCAATATAAAATTTTCAACATGTGCTTGAATTTCTATGGTTCTATGGTGTACTAACTATTCAATGATATATCCTGTATAGTTTAATTTGCAGGATGTTGTGAAACAGTTTTTATTTTCCTAGTTTGGTTAGACAACTCGTCTGCCAGTTAGTAAACAGTCGACAGTTCTGAAAACATTTCCTGTTTTTGTCGGCTAGGTCATGCTTATTTGATTTTCCGTTCGATTTAGTAGCGTCGGGCTTGTTCAACATTCGTCGACGTTTGATCCTCCCCGGCCCGTCTGGTGTCGCTGGATTTTACGGGCAGTTTTGATGGCCCGAAATCGATCTTACCGGCGTAACGCGGCTATTGTTGAACGAGATATTAAATGACCTTGCAGAATTGCAATTAATCTGTCATTTCGCTATCATTACGGCGTACAATTATAAATCGTGTAATAACACTAATTATTTTTAATTGCTCTGACTCAGCAGGACTTTTTTATTTAAAGGAAATATTCCAGACTTTTTGTGATTATGTAAAGAATGTTTACCTATATGTGAAGATCAATATTCAAAATTAAAAACAAAAAATGCAGGAGTGCCACAAGATAGAATATTAAGTCCACTTCTTTACTTGTTATACACCAGTGATTTTCCGAAAATAGATGGTGTAAAAATTGCAACGTTTGCAGATGACAGCGTGATATCGTTAGGACCGACTATCAACTAGACGACCAAAATTTAAATGTTTTTTAATTAAATTTTAAAGTTAATTAGTCTGTGATCACAAAAAACCAGTATCTCAATTAAGTTTTATGTAAATTAGTAAGGTAAGCATAAGTAGTTGGACCGATCGTTCCTTTTTTGGATTTTTGCTGGATGCTCATCTCTTGTCGCTCAACACCTTACTCAACATGTGCAATCATATATGATTTATATAAATTCATTTTTCTTGGGGATACCCTGAAGATGGCGAATGTAAGTCGCCGAAAGCTTGGTTGAACCCGGAAGCTGTTCCTTTTTCTTTTTCTTTCATCCGTCATTTGACCACCCGAAGGACTCGTAACATTAATTGCTGCAGGTCGGTAACATCAATTTCAACCAAAATGCTTGTAATAAGATAAACGAATGTCAAAAAAATGGAAAAATCAAGCTAAATTAGCGTAAATCAGTTCATCTAATGTTTACAAACAAAAAAGTAGACCATGTTCTGTCGCTCACAATCGATCGGACTACTATACAATACAGCGATACAGCTAAATGTCTGGGAATGACCTTAGATGCCATGCTGAGATGGAAAGTACACGTGAAGAAAAACAGGACAGAAATAGGTTTAAGGTGTAGACAACTATGCTGGCTGATAGGACGTGCCCCCCCCCAAGGCTATACAAAATAAAATAGTATTATATAAACGAATCCTATGTGAACATATGGTACTCAACTATGGGGTTGTACCAAACACAGCAATATTAAAATCATACAAACACTCCAAAATAAAATCTTACGTAACATGGTCTGTGCTCCTTGGTTCGTAAGGAATAAGGACTTACATAGGGGCCTTAAGATCCCTGAGGTCACAGCGGAAATAGAAAAGAGTAAATAGTGAAATGTATTCCACTAGTTTTCGTGGTCCTCTTGACCAATCAATATCTTTCAATTAGTTAAGGTTTATAGTTGAGATAAAAAGTCAGTGTCGCGAGCGGGATTCGAACCCACGATCTTCGGCTAGATACGCCGCTACTCTACCACTTGAGCTATCGTGACTTCGATTCACTCGGACACTAACTTCCTATCTCAACCTCACCTTTTGAATTTTCCCTCCTTTTTGCCATTTTTCATTTACTAAAAGTTCATTTGAAAAATGGCAAAAAGTACGGAAAATTCGAAAGGTAGGTTTAGATTGGGAGTTGGTGTCTGAGTGGATCCAAGTCACGATGGCTCAAGTGGTTAGAGCGGCGGCGTATTGTACCGAAGGTCTGGGTTCGAATCCCGCTCGTGACACTAACTTTTTCATTTCGACCAATACCTTAGATAAAGATTAATTAACTGAATGAAGTTATTTGGTCAATCGGATCATGAAACATAATGGGTTTAATATAATCTTAAATCATATACGTATTAATTAGTCCTTATTAATTATTTTAATTAATTGTACTTTCAATCTAAGGCCTTGGTTGAGAGGAAAAAGCAAGTGTCACGAGCGGGATTCGAACCCACGACCTTCGTCTCAATACGCAATTCCTCTAAACACTTGAGTTATCGTGACTTCCATGGCCATTTCATGTTGCCGAGGATCGAATCCCGATTACACGACATTTGAAAATATGGCAAAAATTGGGAAAAATTCGAATGGTTGCAGGTTGAGTTGAGAAGTTGGTGTCCTTGTGAACCGAAGTCACTATGTCGTGTAATCGATTTGATTCTCAGCGACAAATGAAATGGCCACGGAGAGCTATAGTGAACGTATACTTCATTTTAACTTATTAAATTCACTAGTTTTCGTGGTCTGCTTGACCAATTAATAGCTTTCAATTAATTAAGGTTTTTGGTTGAGATAAAGTGGATCGAGGTCACGATAGCTCAAGTGATAGAGCAGCGGTGTATGTAGCCGAAGATCGTGAGTTCGAATCCCGCTCGTGACACTGACGTTTTTATCTCTACTAAAAACCTTAATTAATTGTAAATCTTAATGCACCAATGGGTTTATAAGAATGCAAACATTTATTTATTCTATACATACTAATAAATAAATAAATTTCATTTAATAAAATTATATGTGCAATTAATCTGTTGTTATTTTGTTACAGGTAAGTCCGATCGCATTTTCCTAATGATGACAAGGTAATAAATATTTGTTTTTCTGAAATTTGTCCCGGACGCGGATGTCGCCGTCAATTATTCCGGGTGTGACAAACAGATAGACTAAGGGGGTGGGAAACAATGCGGAGCCTGCTGCGGGGGTTTAATTAGCCCATTGTTGAAATCGGCTCGGCGCGAACATTCCGGGGGTGTCGTGAACAAAGGGCAATTGTTGCTGGAACGAGTCACTCTCTCGGTTTTCGGCGAAAACCATCTCGGTCACCGGTGTTGTCTCCACCCTTCACAGCCCACGGCGGAATTTCTGGAACACCTGTCAACGAAAGTGGTTATTTCCATGATAATAATTTAAAAAATTAAACGCCAAGTCACTTCAGAATTTGTGAAAGAGCAAAACCAGTTATGTTAGGCGATATAAAATAGATAAGAGGTTCACAAAGATCACAAAAATTACAACATTGTAAGAATGATGTAAAAGAATGTAAAAGATCCCTTCGTATTAGACTTTTTCTTGTCAAATAATATGAAAATACCAAAATCAACTAGATTTACAACTCACAAAACCTAAAAATTTCTATGCGCAAAAAAAACAACAACCATACATATAAGAAAATGAGCACTAAACACTTTGGGTAAACATCAGTGTAATGATGTATGAGTGAAAAGTAAAAGCGAGTACGTTTGAGTGAATATAAGAATAGTTTTAGCAAGAGAGAGCTAAAGAGAGAAAACCTAAGCGAAAGAGAGGGAAGGGGAGAGAAAGACAGATAAACAGGGAGATATAGAGAAATGAACAGATAAAGAGAGAGAGGGAGTGGGAGGGGGAGTAGGAGCAAGAATGAGGGTTAGAGAAAGGAGATGAATAGAAGGGAAAGCGAGTGAGAGTTAAAGTGACAGAAAGGGAAAGAAACAGAATAATACAGTACCAGATAGTACCAGATGCGTTGATATGTTAGTCCCACACATACTTTTTCTCCCTCTAGCTCTCCCTTTTTTCTTTTCTGGTAAAACTATTCGCTTCCTCACTCAAACAGTAGGATAGAGAGAGAGAGAGAGAGAGAGAGAGAGGGAGAGGGGGATGGAGGGGAGAGAGAGAGAGAGAGAGAGAGAGAAAGAGAAGTTTGATGAAAATATAAGATTTAGTTTAATTAATTTTTAAGCTTTTCAAGCAGCGAGATCATACTTTAAACTATGTTAATTTACAGTGTATACCGGTGAAAAAAGCATAGTTAGAAAACATTTAACAAAAAGAAAAACGTAGAAAATTAGAAAAATAGAACATCCGGTGGGATATAAAGAGAGATAGAGGAATATCTAGTTAAATGGATATAGGTAGACAGACAGACAGACAGAAAGAGAAAGAGAGAGAAAGAGAAAGAAAGAAAGCAAAAAAAAAACTTTACTATGTCCTGGGAACAGGTTCCCTTAAGACATCAATAAAATAAATACACATTCATAAAACAGCTCTCAGAGCGATAGAACAATAATTTGGTAATATACTTCTTTCAATTAATTATTCTCTTTATGTAAGGTCTTTGTTGAGATAAAAAACGTCAGTGTCACGAGCGGGATTCGAACCCACGACCTTCGACTTGTATTTAACCACGCAAAATTAGGTCTGGTGGACCTTCTTTTCACTTAACGTGAGTTATGTTATACATTATACATACACAATTTATGTGCAGATAGATAGAGAGAGAGAGGAGAGAGGGAGAGAGAGAGAGAGAGAGAGAGAGAGAGAGAGAGAGAGAGAGCAGGGGAGAGGCATTTTGGGTTAAACCTCTTATTTAACTCATTTTACGTTTTAGTGGGCAATTGACCGAGTTACTTCTTTCAATTAATTATTCTCTTTATGTAAGGTCTTGGTTGTAATAAAAAAGTCAGTGTCATGAGCTGGATTCGAACCCGCGACCTACGGCTATATACGCCGCTGCTCTACCACTTGAACAATCGTGACCTCGATCCACTCGGATACGTTAACTTCCCATCTCAACCCCACCTTTTGAAATTTCCCTCCTTTTTACCATTTTTGAAAAGTCGAAGAGATAGACGGGAAAGAGAGTGAAAGAGGTATCTCTGTAAGGAGTGAAAGACATACCATAAAGGCAATAAAAAGTTGTTTTTTTAAATTAGCTTTCCACTTGTGATTAAATTTTCGTAGTATACTCATTAATCATTATCATATCCTGTTTTGTTTAAAATGATCGATATTGCCAAACCGTTTGCTTTATGTTAGTTTTCGCGATTTCTTTTTCATTTTAAAAATATAGCAAATCTAGATGAGGAATGTCTATTCTATTATATTTATCTATCTCTATAAAATTTTATTGATTTTCACGAGTTCATTAGAAAATTTAGATGTTTACCAAAAAATGAAATAAAGTTATTTTTAGCAGAGTAAAGCTATATCTCTTCGTATCTCTAGAAGCTTATTTGAACGTGATGGAAACGTTTTCTTCTAAACAGAACCTCGTTTCTTGTACAAACTACAATGTACTATTAATTTGTCAGGAATTCATTGTCCTCCTATGTTCCTATGAGTTTTAAGCCGGATGACGACAGGGAGGCTTATTATTGTAGGATAGAATCCTTTTTTAAAAAAAAGGATGACGCAAAGAAACGTTTCGCACGTGCAAAATTCACATGGTCGCCTTTTCCACGCTTCTCAGAATCGGCTAAGCGTCGACGTTTCATTTTCTTTTATCATGCAGCCCGCGGCCTTTTGCGAATTGTTATGATTTGCCTTACCCGGATCCATTTTTGAAATTGAATTCACGCTCCGTTAATGAGAATTACGGCGCCTGGTGTTTTCCACCTCGTCCCTTTCACACACACACACACACACACACACACACACACACACACACACACACACACACACACACACACACACACACACACACCCGCACGCACGCACGCACTCTCTCTCTTTTCAAGATTGCAAATCCTTAATGCAGTTTGCATACAAAAGATAATCCACTGGGTCAATCCTATTGTCTCGAAAGGACCTAGGTGTCAACCGTTGTGGAAAGGAAAAAAAAGGAATAAGTTCATTGCTCCTCCCTGTTCTTATTTCCGGACCAGGGGCCCCGTGTTTACGACGAAAGAAACAACATTGTTCACACCAAACAATTTGGTTTAAAAAAAGACGCTTCCGAGCTATTAGCCTCGAAACGTCTCGGTACATAAACCAAAGTGAGCCGGATCGCTCCATTAACTTGCATAGATCTTCTTGTTGGAATAATTAAGTATTTCAAACATTTCTGACAAAAGGAAGAACACGATATATCTTTATTTACGGAAAATATTTCCATTTACACAGTATTGTATACATTACAAATTATAATAGTTGCATTTACAAATATATCAAATACATTATAAATAGTTCTTTAGATTTCGTGGTCCGATTGATCAAATAACATCTTTCAATTAATTAATCTTTAAGTAAGGTATTGGTTGAGATAAAAAAGCCAGTGTCACGAGCGGGATTCGAACCCACGACCTTCGGCTAAATACGTCGCTACTCTACCACTTAAGCTATCGTGACTTCCATCCACTCGGACACTAACTTCCCATCTCAACCCCAATTTTTTTTTAATTTTCCATCTTTTTTGCCATTTTTCAAATGTCGTGTAATCTATTTGATTCTCGGCGACAAATGAAATGGCGAGTTTTAGTGAAGATATACTTCATTTTAACTTATTAAATTCACTTGTTTCGTGGTCCGCTTGACCAATTAATATCTTTCAATTAATTAAGGTTTTTAGTAGAGATAAAAAAGACAGTGTCACAAGCGGGATTCGAACCCACGACCTTCGGCTAGATACGCCGCTAAGCGTACTAAGCTTAGGCAGTACTCCATACTGTCATACCACAGCCGCTAACTGAAATCCGTTGTAGTGTAGTCATTGCGGAGAATTTGGTGGTTAAAAATTTTAATTGTTACTCTCGATTTTCTGTATTTTTTAATTAGGCTCCTTTTCATTGATAAAAATTCTTCATAGAAAGAATCATTTCATATTAGCGTGTTCAGTCACAATTTAATCCGAAAATCCTGAATATATACGTCACCTTGTTAATTGTGTTTAGGGATGGCAATCTTTAATCTATATATCGATACATCGGTTTTCCGATATATCAAAAACGCAATAACGGCTTCACCGATATATCGTGAAAAATGTATCGATATATTTAATTTTAAGTTCATTACGACTAGTATATAATATCTATATGAGATAAAAATATAATCATGTCATGAATAGTTAGTTATATAATTCTTATAAGTAGTAATAAAAAATATATAAATTAAAATAGATATAGGTTTAAAAAATTAAGGGTTTTAAGCCGTTCGAGCAAGTTTTACAAGTTGGCACTTCTTTTCCTTTTTCCGGTGCATTAAAATGTTTCCAAACAACACTTTTTTGACTTTTTCCCGGGGAAGGTGCCATCGTATAAACATATTTGACAATTCACTAATTTCGTGGTTTGCTTGACCAATTAATACATTACAATTAATTAAGGTTTTTTTAGTTGAGATAAAAAAGTCAATGGCACGAGCGGGATTCGAACCCACGATCTTCGGCTAGATACGCCGCTGCTCTACCACTTGAGCTATCGTGACCTCGATCCACTCGGACACCAACCTCCCATCTCAACCACACCTTTTGAATTTTCCCTCCTTTTTGCCATTTTCCATATTTGACAATTTCAATTAATTAAGGTTTTTAGCTGAGATAAAAAAGTCAGTGTCACGAGCGGGATTCGAACCCACGACCCTCGGCTAGATACGCTGCTGCTCTACCACTTGAGCTGTCGAGACTTCGATTCACACGGACACCAACCTCCCATCTCAACCCCACCTTTTGAATTTTCCCTCTTTTTTATCTCTACTAATTAGTCAAGCGGACCACGAAACTAGTGAATTTAATATTTGAAAATTGTGCGCAGAAACGCAGATTCAAATGCCTATGCCGACTCAGAAAGCAGAATGGTAAGTTAGGTTTACCCACGAACCATGGTTTAGGCACAATTAAAATTATATACATATATCGATATCTCATACCAGACGGCAGTCTCTAATCCAATTTGATGCGCTGACAGGGATATTTTTTAATTATACATCCAATAATAAATCAGAAAAATTTAGTCAAGTTTTTGTAAAATTTTTTTCGTAATAAAAAATGAATATATCGATAAATTTCAACGAGTATATCGATATATTCACTAGTTTTCGTGGTCTACTTGACCAATTAATATCATTCAATTAATTAAGGTTTTTAGTTGAGATGAAAAGGTCAGTGTCACGAGCGGGATTCGAACCCACGATCTTCGGCTAGATACGCCGCTTGACTGTAAATACTTGCGTGACTTCCATCGACTTTTTTATCTCAACTAAAAACCTTAATTAATTGAATAATATTAATTGGTCAAGCAGACCACGAAAACTAGGGAATCTTTTTAAGTTAAAATGAGGTATACATCACTAAAGCTCTCCGTGGCCATTTCATTTGTCGCCGAGAATCAAATAGATTTCAAGACATATAAAAAATGGCAAAAAGGAGGGAAAATTCGAATTGGTGGGGTTAGAGCAGCGGTGTATCTAGCCGAAGATCTTGGGTTCGAATCCCGCTCGTGACACTGAATTTTTTATCTCAACTAAAAACCTTAATTGAATAATATCGATATATCGTTGCCATCCGTTGTGTTTGTCTTCCCTTGAGGATGGTGTCTGGAACTGACGTTTGGGTTGGTCCAGAATTTGCATTTTTGGTGTGTGTTTTTTTATCTGCCAGTGGCCTGATACTATCAGACTGTTACTTCCTTTAACGGAAGTTTTCACAAAAAAATCAGAACCAAGAAACAAGTAGACTCCAATGAGATAAAAGCGGAAGTAAATTTCAAAATTAAACATTAAATGTGTGGTGATTAGTGACCGTTTATCGATAGTAACTCAGGGATCGTGAGATGCGGTCTGGTGTGATGTAGGTTTCAGAAAAACATTTTCTTTATCGTGCCAACGTTTCGATCTTTATTGAGATCATCTTCAGGGCTCANAAACATCGAAACGTTGGCACGATAAGGAAAATATTTTTCTGAAACCTACATCACACCAGACCGCATCTCACGATCCCTGAATAATTAAACATTAAATATATGATTTATTATATATTAAATAATATCAGTAATATTATATAAATAAATGTTAACAAATTAGGGAACAATCGGAGAAGATGGCCCTATTTAGAGATTATTATGCTAATTTATAAATTAAATATAAATTTATGTGATTAAAGGTTAAGGCTCGTTAACAAGCATAAGGATCCATAGTTATTGATTAAAGAAATGCTAATTATCCTGAATTTATTGTCACATTTAGACAGTACCTTGAACCTTAGGTCAAGATGATTGTGCTCGCTCTTTGAGAATTTAATCCTTTAAATATCAATAAACAGATCAAAACTAAACCAGGGTGTGTTTAATTTTTCTTATTTATTTTTTAAGTGAAAATGAAGATTAAAGGTCGGCCTATCCAAAAGGATGCGTGGTCTGGACTGAATAAATGACGTGTTTAAGACGCGCTGGAAACGATTTAAAAGGGGATTTTAATTGAAGGCTTTTACGGAAAAGGGATGATGTCAAAAGGAATCGCATTTAACAGATTTCCTTTGAGTCCGAAGGGGTTGAGAAATGATCAAACTTTGCAAAAAAGCAGGCTAAAACTGCAGAAAAAGTCCACTCATTAAATCCCTTTTCGTTTTCCCGTTTTTCCGCCCTCACTAGGTAGGTGCCTCCTGGGGGATGAAAACACCCCCTAATTCTCCTGCATCGACGGGGACGATGACCTGCACGAATACGTGAACTGCATTTCACGATGTAATCACCTCACTTGAAGCTTCCACCCTATTTTTCCATCCCTCCTTTACGGGGCTTTTTTCCTGGAAGGGAGAAAATGGTAAATTAATAAAAAGAAGCGAAATTGTGAAGGGAATTCGTGGCCAGGGCCGGCCTCATCGCTATGATTTCATAAGCATGCTGTTTCTTTTATAACTCACATCTCTAGCGTGAAAACCGTTTACTTAACACCATTCAAGATATAAAACTAATAATAAAAATATCGGTAAATTTTTCTTTCTTTCTTTTTTATTAATTGTAATTTTTTATTTCGTATTTTGTAATTTTTATCATATTTCGAGGTCCGATTGACCAAATAACTTCTTTCAATTAATTAACATTTTGTGTAAGGTTTTGGTTGAAATGAAAAAGCAAATATCACGAGCGGGATTCGAACCCATGACCTTCGGCTAAATACGACGCTGCTCTACCACTTGAGCTATCTTGCCTCGATCCACTCTGACACCAACTTCCCATCTCAACCTACCTTTCGAATTTTCCTTCCTTTTTGTCATTTTTCAAATTCGAAAATGTTGACAAATTAAGTGACTGCAAAACCCCGGAAAAACACAACTTCGCGAATGTACGCTAACGCACGGAATTTTGTAAATTTACGATTTTAAAAAAAATTTAAGTGGTAAAACAGTTTTTGTCAGAAATAGACAATAGATAGGCACTTGAGCTATCATTTAAAAGATTAGATCATTTAAAAATGGGTAACAACTTGCAAAATATTCAGATATATCAATACATTATCAACATTATTAGTAGTTCTTTCAATTAATTAATGTTTACGTAAGGTATTGTTTGAAATGAAAAAGCTAATATCACGAGCGGGATTCGAACCCATGACCTTCGGCTCAGTACGCCGCTGCTCTCCCACTTGAGCTATCCTGACTTTGATCCACTCGGACACCAACTTCCCACTTCAACCTATTTAGCCGCAGGTCGTGGGTTCGAATCCCGCTCGTGACATTAGCTTTTTCATTTCAACCGATACCTTACATAAAAATTTTCAATAACGTAAATTCACTCTAGTATGCAAATTTAATAGCATTTGAGGTGAATTTGAAAGTTCTACAGATATTGTTAATTTTAAACTTTTGTTGAGGTGAGCGGCCCCAGAAGAAAAGTCCCAATGATTCGTTCAAAACATTTATTGACAACGTTTCCGACGTCTCACGTCCTTCATCTGGTACATAATCTACAATAACAGTGAATAAAGTTTATTTTAAAAGATTTTTTATTTTATTTTAAAAAATATTAAAAGAAATACACTTTATTCACTGTTATTGTAGATTATGTACCAGATGAAGGACGTGAGACGTCCGAAACGTTGTCAATAAATGTTTTGAACGAAGCATTGGGACTTTTCTTCTGGGGCCGCTCACCTCAACATAAGTTTAAAATTAGCAATTGATTAACCAACGGCCGACCAAAACAAGGACATTCTACAGATATTGTTTTGATTGCTTATTCATTAAATCTAGATTTGGTAATGGAAATTCCCAAGCGTTTATCTCCATGTTCATCATGAAGGGAAAATAGTTACTGTTGCAATATAGTTTGTATGTAAATTGACCAATAAAGCCTAGGTGTGGGAATAATAATAGTCATCACTTCTAGGAGCTATTATCATCGTCTGAGAGCTCAAGGGCGATCCCTCGCATCAAGGTTGTTTTCGCCCGTTTCCCCTTACGTATCCAATTTGTTGCCGACAAACAAATTTCCTTTTCTTGGACTAGTTTGGGGAAACTGAAGTACAGAAACCTCCCCTCGACGGTCTGCATACTCGACGAAGAGGGTGGTTGCACACGGGCGAGATAAGTGCATTAGTCTCCATGGCTACTTTCCTCCTCGGCCAGGTAGAAACGGGCATCGATCACGTCAATCGCTCCTTCCTCAGGATAGGGGACATCGGGGATTGAAGGACCCCTTCCATCAGGCTGGATCGCAATTAAAGGAAACGCCGATAAAATAATCAACTGCAGACTCGGTTAAATTCTCATGATGCAATTTCAACCGTTTCTGGGCTTTCACTGGTTAATTCATCCTTTCGGACAATTCCCAACCCCTCGGGGTCGAAGGTTCACGATTAATTCAAATAACAATCCGAACGTCTCCTGCGCACCGAGAAACCCAGACAACAAATAAGAAACACTGAAAATATCATACTTCCAGTAATATTTTAAATCGTTGTTTATTTCAACTAGCAACTAATTATATCACGACTGAAATACTCAAATAATAATACAGCGTTTACTTTTTGCAACTGCACAACAACATTTTTTTAATGGCTAGAAGGTTTGGAATAAGCAAAACAAACTGAATACAAAATAAATCCATCTGTTGATCATTTAATTATAGAAAAGGTAAATAAACAAACATGGAAAGCTTACAATTCTGCCTTATAGTAACGATTGTTTATTCTATAGAAGGTGCAGCTTTTATGGTTCGAAACACAACCACCATTTAAGTTAGGACCTTTTTCAGAGGATCTCTGTTTGTACCTTATATGAACCGACTGATTACACTACATTTATCATCCTGCTACCAAATCGAGACTTCGCAGTTAAAGATTATGGTTTGATCATCAGAAAATCTCCTGTGATGCGCAGTTTACTAAGGGAGACAACAAAGACAACTGGAAAAGACTTGAGACATCGCCGAGACTAGCTGACTAGACCAAACTAATGCACACTACCTACACAACAACATGAAAATGCGGAAAGAAGAACATCGGACCGGCAGGAAAAAATAAAGAAATAGAATTAAAGAACATACCTTATATAATCATTTAGAAATTAAACGAAGGATAATCAAACTGCACAAGTACACAGAACCATCACGAACAATCAATACTACATGCAAGTTCACTAGTTTTCGTGGTCCGCTTGACCAATTAATATCTTTCAATTAATTAAGCTTTATAGTTGAGATAAAAAGTCAGTGTCGCGAACGGGATTCGAACCCACGACCTTCGGCTCGATTCGCCGCTGCTCTACCACTTGAGATATCGTGACCTCGATCCACTCGGACACTAACGTCCCATCTCAGCCCCACCTTTTGAATTTTCCCTCCTTTTTGCCATTTAAAATTTTTTTAAACAAAGATTCAATTACTAAACTTTACAAAACATGAATCTTTGATTAATATATAAAAATATATACAAATCCAGTTATATAACAAGTGCGTGGATATTTTTTTGCCCGCTTTTCAAAATTTGATATCCTTTACACAAAAATATTGTGAGTAGTATTTGGTTTTATTTGCTTTTGTTTCAACCTGTCAAACGTGTTATGTTGGTAATGTTGATTAATGATAATTGACGATAATTAAATGATGATAATTCTTCTGATTTACAAAATGATTATTCGGAGATCGTGAGATGAAATGGTCTGGTGTGACGTAGGTTTTAGAAAAAACATTTTCTCTATCGTGCCAACGTTTCGATCTTTATTGAGATCATCTTCAGCGCCTGCGATTTATAAACATGGTTCAAATTTTACAAATACATGTAGGATGTGAAAAAAAATGAGTTTATACAATGCTAAAAAAAACACGACACACAAGAATGACACAATTACGCAGAAAACAAACACTTTGAGTGAGTACAAATACTTTGATTGAATCTAAAAAATCTAAAATTTTCTATCATTGTATAAATTCATTCTTTTAAATCAAATTTTTTTATCATTGTATAAATTAAGTTTTTTTAATCTAAAATTTTTTTTGTAGCATTGTATAAATTCATTTTTTTTTATCTCAAATTTCTAGCATTGTATAAATTCATTCTTTTTGATCTAAAATTTTTTATCGTTGTATAAATTCACTTTTTTTAATCTAATAAAATTTTGTGCTATGTATACATTCATGTTTTTGAATCTAAATTTTTTTTATCATTTTATAAATTCATATTTTATTATTTTTTATTCATATTTTTTAGCATTGTATAATTTCATTTTTTTAATCTAAAATTTCTAGCATTGTATAAATTCATTCTTTTAAATCTAAAATTTTCTATCATTGTATAAATTCACTTTTTTTATCTAAAATTTATTTGTGCCATTGTATAAATTCACTTTTTTAATGTAAATAAATTTTGTACCATTGTATAAATTCATTTTTTTGAATTTCAAATTTTCTATCATTGTATAAATTCATATATTTTTTTTAATCAAAAAATTTTTTAGCATTGTATAAACTCATTTGTTTTACATCCTACATGTATTTGTAAAATTTAAACAATGTTTATCAATCCCAGGCCTTGAAGATGATCTCAATAAAGATCGAAACGTTGGCACGATAACGAAAATGTTTTTCTAAGGCTATATCACACCAGACCGCATCTTACGATCTCTAAATAATCATTAATTAACGGTCACTAACCAAACAGATTTACAAAATGTACAAATCGTTCAAAATACCCTGATTGTTAAAATTTTCACAAATAATTGTCGCTGTAACATATAGTTGGGCGATAACAGGAAGTTATATTCCCTTTGAAGTTGTTGAAGTAGCGTGAGTGTTTCGAAAGAGTTGCAGCTTTGGGAAATGATCTTCAAACTTGGCTGTCCCTTAAGTGAAATACGAGAGGAGAATTTTCACTGTAAGAGCACGCCTTTGGAAAAGTTTCCTTAGAAAGGGGAAAAAGTTATCCCACCTGTTTAATTTACAAACGTCGCTGCCTCCCTTTTCCGCCGCGGAACGTGTTCAAATTTTGAACGAAATCTCCGAGGGCCGATTCGGAGGTGGAAAGAGGTCTCTCTCGGGGGGCTGCACCCCGAGGGGTAATGAAGGTCTAGCGGCCGGGGGTGGTCTATTAGGGTAATGCCGACGGAGGAGGAGACACTTTAATATCTGTCTCAACTTTGTTAATCTCGCGAAAATAAATCATTGTTGGGAGTAAATGTAACGCTGGGGAGCAAATTGGGGCCCTTGAGTCAACACAAATTGTAATTATAAGGGTTGCGCGAGGGTGGTGTAAACATGGGGTAATTAAACAATAGCCCCGCGGGTGGAAGGAGTCCCGAGGGGCGCGACCGTTCGCTGTACGGGGCGATTCTTTAAATTCGGATGAATGCCCTTCCCCACCAGAACAATAGAAATTAAACGTAAACATCCCTGACCTGCCTGAAACAACAAAGGATCAAAGACATTCAAAATAGAACATCGGAGAAGGGTTAATTACTTCCACGTTTATGCATTTGTGGAACTTTGCCTCCCCACAAAGGACACTTTTGTCCTACAACATTTTTAAAAAAAATCTCCACACGACTGTAAACACAAAACAACAACAGGGAGTGAAATAAAACATTATTTTCATTTCCCAAATGTGAATGTCCTCATCCAATAACACGACACAATTGTTCTATTATATTTGCGAATATTTATAAATATTTTTTAAACCAGTAACTGCAAAAAGTACAGCACGTTTACACGAAACTGTTAAAGTACATATAAAATTAATGATTCGTTGACTCTCAACACGACAGACAAGAATGGCACAATTACACAGAAGACAAACACTTTGAGTCCTGAAGATGATCTCAGTAAAGATCGAAACGTTGGCACGATAAAGAAACTGTTTTTCTAAAACCTACATCACACCAGACCGCACCTCACATCTCCAAATAATTATAAAATTAATCTTTTATGTAAGGTTTTTGGTTGAAATGAAAAAACAGTGCCACGAGCGCGATTCGAACCCACGACCTACGGCTAAATACGCCGCTGCTCTACCAGTTATCATGGTTTCGATTCACTCGGACACCAACTCCCCTAGATTTTCAACCAAAAACCTTACATAAAAGATTAATTTTATAATAATTTGGAGATCGTGAGGTGCGATCTGGTGTGACGTAGGTTTTAGAAAATTATTTTCATGCCAACGTTTCGATCTTCAAAGATTAATTAATTGAAAGAAGTAATTTGGTCAATAGACCACTAAATATAATGTACAGATAAAAGTTGTGCGACTTCATCAAGGTTCTGCAAGGAAATGAAGTCGTAGGTCTTTTACTATCATCTCGTTTCATTTTGATTTAATGTGTTCCATTTCTAGCCATGTTCAGTGGTTTGCCTGAGTAATTTCTTTTTAGTCGAGGAATCCCTTTTATCGGTCTTGAAAGGAAGTAGGAGCGAGTTTTGGTTATTTTCACTGTTCCTTATGTCATTTTCGGTTCATATTTTTATATTTCTAAGTCACAGGTTTTTACGAGAAATCACGATAGTTCAAGTGGTTAAAGGAGAAGCGTATTGAACCGGACGTCATGGGTTCGAATCCCGCTCGTGACACTATTTTACTCATCTCAATCACGACCTTAAATTTAAAAAAAATACAATTAAATAAAATAATTAATAGGTCAATTATGACCAATAAATATAACAACGCACATTTGAACAAATAAATTCATCGAAGTACACATTTATTGTTGTGATGGATCAGCGGGGTTTGAACGAAGTTTGGTTGTTTGGATCATTTTGTTTAGGTTTGTCTGGTATCTCTCCAGTTCAGCTGTTTCGTCTGAGGTATCCATACTTAGTTGAATCCCTTTTACAAGTTAATGAAAAGCGGAATAAGTGTGTCGTCTTTGCCCGATTTTTTTTTTTTTTTTTTTTTTTTTTTTTTTTTTTTTTTTGTACGAAATGTGAACCTGCATATAGATAGGTGCACAAATCAAAAATAAATCGATGCAACAAACAAATGATTTAGATAGATAGATTAATACTGTATTTCAGCAATAGCTATTACAGGGGGGAGCCCAATGGTAAAATAAAGATATATCCATCATTAAAGATATCTTTCAACTTAAATGGACATGACACATTTACAAAAGTAATTAATAATAATTATAATTAATTAAGGTTTTTAGTTGAGATAAAAAAGTCAATGGCTCGAGCGGGATTCGAACTCACGATCTTCCGCTTGATACGCCGCTGCTCTACCACTTGAGCTATCGTGACCTCGATCCACTCAGATACCAACTTCCCATCTCAACCGCACCTTTTGAATTTTCCCTCCTTTTTGCCATTTTTCCGATTACACGACATTTCTTTACTTTCTTCATTTATTACAATTAATTAAGGTTTTGATTGAAATGAAAAAGTTAGTGTCACGAGTGGGATTCGAACCCAAGACCTCGGTTCAATACGCCGCTGCTCTAACCACTTGAGCTATCGTGAGTTCGACTTACTCGGACACCCTCATTTCAACCTACAACCTTTCGAATTTTCCTTCCTTTCTGCCATTTTTGGTGTCCGAGTGGATCGAAGTCATAGCTCAAGTGGTTATAGGAGCGGTGTGTTAAGCCGAATATCGTGGGTTCAAATCCCGCTCGTGGCACTGACTTTTTCATTTCACCAAAACCTTACATAAAAAGATTAATTATTTGAAAGAAATAATTTGATCAATAGATCACTAAATATAATGGACTTATTATAATAGTACTTTAAGGTTATAATCGGGGCGAGGCTAGAGGCAGCATTTTTCGAGAGTTCAAACCATCTCAAACACGGAGTTGGTTCCATTATTGGCTTAATCCACTTACAGCAAACGAGACATTTTGATTTTTAATCTATATCAAACTAAAATATACTGTTTAGAGGCAATACGGTCAAATACGGTATCAAATATATCATTTTAAATATTTTTATCAGATAATTTATAATTATATAATTATTCAATTAATTATAAACATGTGTGGTGATTAGTGACCGTTAATCGATAATTATTCAGAAGTCGTGAGATGCGGTCTGTTGTGATGTAGGTTTCAGAAAAACATTTTCTTTATCGTGCCAACGTTTCGATCTTTATTAAGATCATCTTCAGAGCACAAAGTGTTTGTCTTCTGTGTAATTGTGCCATTCTTACGTGTCGTGTTGAGAGTGCCCAAACGACACGCAAGAATGGCACAATTACACAGAAAACAAAAACTTTGAGCCCTGAAGATGATCTTAATAAAGATCGAAACGTTGGCACTATAAAGAAAATGTTTTTCTGAAATCTACATCACACTAGACCACATCTCACGATTTCTGAATAATTATAAACAATTTTTTCGATTTGCAGATATTTTTGTTTGCATATTTATATAATATATGATATATTTACTCAATTAATTATGCATAATTTTTTCGAAATGAAAAATCTGTTTCACAGGTTGGATTCGAACCCACGACTTTCGGCTAGATACGCCGCTGCTCTACCATTTGAGCTACACTGACTTCGATCGCCCATGTCACAAACTGCTCATTTCGATCTCCGATACACAGTACTGCTAATGCTAATCGTTGATAAAAAGTGTTTCTATATAAAGCCGCAATTTGATTACAATTGGAATAAACGGGGGGTCGAAATGGGAAGTTTGTTGCATTGGCGATCGAAGTCACTGTAGCTCAAGGGGTAGAGCAGCGGCATTTTTAGCCAAAAGTCCTGGGTTCCAATCTCTCCTGTGACACAGATTTTTCATTTCGAAAAAAATATGCATAATTAATTGAGTAAATATATCATATATTATACAAATATGCAAACAAAAATATCTGCATATTTCCACCAAAAATGCATGTGATCGCTGACCTCTGGTGGGGTTTGTCAATAAAAGAATAGCTATCTACTCGCTAAGCCATGCGGCACTGAGGACCATTGCATCATCGACGGAAATGTCCGTTTGGGATTGCATTAGAGCCCTGTCAGATATTGGGGAAAATTACCCTTGTTGGGTGCCAGGGCACATAGGGCGGAGGGGCAACGAAGAGACCGATAAATGGCCCTGAACCGTTTTGTGGTTTACCAAACTGCCAAAAAGTCGGATCCATTAGACAATGGATTAAAAACAAGTCCTCCGTTCAATGGGAATGTAGCCCGGGGCAAAAGGATGCAAAAAGTTTTATTAAAGGGCCATAATAACAGTTGGATTGCTAACTGGGCACTGCAGACTACGGAGGCTGTACAGACTCGTTTGCAGAAATAAGCCTGCGCAGATTGCCAAGAAGAAAAAGGAACAGCTGAACACGTCCTCTGTTGGTGCGAAGTAGGCTGAGATTACTAATCCTGGGAAAGGAAAAGTCATGGCCTGAAAGATACACAGCCCTTGAAAATGCTTTGAGTCTGGTAAAAAGCCTCAAACTTAACGAAGAGCTCTACACAAAACAATGGAGATGGACAAGAGACCATACCGGTCGCGGTGCACAGGTCGTAAATAGGCCGGCTCCTGCGTAATCTAAATCTAATCTAACCTCTGGTGGGTAATGCCTAGTTGCTTTGGTACCTAAAGTTACTTAAAGTAGGTAGAGATTTTTAAGTTGGTTATTGGTCCTTACATGATCCTTTATTTGTAAAAAAACGAAAACAAATCAATCAATTAAGGTAGAAGTAGAAAAGTCTGGGAAAAAATACAGACTTTGTGTTGTTTAATGACCTCAACTGGATCTTTTCTACTCCTATCTGATTCATTATTTATTTTTCATCTTCAAACATCATTTGCGCTGTTCTTAACAGTTAAAATTCATTATGTCTTTCCAATTTTTTTGCTGATTTATTTATTGAATATATTAGCAAGTAGGAGGATTTTTGTAAGTGGTATGTCAGACTGTTGTCATCATTCTTTCGGCTATTAGTTACGGCGATGTAATATTTCAGACTATCACCTTGAAAATACTCGAAGCCGGTCGAGAAGGGGAGATTGGCAGTGACTTTGGAGTTCAAGAACACCGCTTTCGATTTCACTCCTGTAAAAGCTCCCCCGCAGTTACGCAAAAAGGAATTCTACAGCTGTTCGTTGTATAACTCCGTGGGCAGAGATCGGCGAGTTTAAGTCAGATTCTCCTCCCCCGATTTGAAAATGCAATTTGTATTGAACTCCATGGGAAGAAGATTGCGGCATCAATCTTTCCCGGGTTCGGAGCACCGTCGTGACTAACGCACCCTCCGTGCAAACAGACTTGACTCATTCTTGCGTCAGGTTCAGACAAAGGTGTCATTAGTCCCTGGAAAAAGGATTGGCGACACTTTTTTCGCGGTTCCTTTGTCTTCGGCCGGCTTGAGTCATCGTCCGTCTCATCCCATTGTAACGCTGGACTAATATTTCTAACAATGGGCGAATCTTCAGCTATCACAATCCTTTTTTTTTGTTATACCAAAGGAATTTCTGTTTATAAACACATTTTTAAATCGCAGACCAAACCCCAGCATCTATATTTTTAAATACTAGGCCTAAAATTATTAAACAGTGCCTAAACGTTCCTGCCAATGGAACCTAGGAACCGACAAAAAACAAACATTTGAAATGGTTTTCTCCTTTGATTTCCAGGTTACATCAGTATAAAATAAATGCACGATAATAATAAATGGGATTAGTTATATAAAAAGTCAAAAGTCAGTAAAGTAGGTAAAAATACATATTTTTGGAAATAGCAAAAATAATTCGGATTCTTTTCAGGCACCCAAAACCTTTAAATATGAATTTAAATACTAATAAAAAAATACGCGGGAACATTTGTTTTACATCCGATATCCGCTGTTACCAATTCCATGGTCCGTGCAGTCCCGCTTTTCGCTTCGTTATTTGAGAAAAAAACGTTCCTCCTTCCAAAGGGCTCTAATAGCAAAGAAAAAATATTTTAAAACACTGTTAAATATGGGATTATATATAAATATATACCAATATTTTGTAGTTACTTAAACAATAATTATATATTAGTATTGAATATTAAACAAAAATTAATTATTCTTTTTACGTAAGGTCTTGGTTGAGATGAAAAAGCTAGGGTCAAGAGCGGATTTCGAACCCACGACCTTCGGCTGGGGGGGGGGGATTTGAATCCCGCTCATGACACTAAACTTCCGATATCCGTGTTACAAATTCTAAATCCATGGTCCGGGCAGTACCGCTTTTCGCCACGTTATTTGGTCAAATAACGTTCCTCCTTCCAAAGGGCTCTAGGGGCAAAAAATTTTTAAAACACTGTTATATATGGGAGTATATATAATATATGCCTATTTGATAGTTATTTAAACAATAATTAAACATTTGTATTTAATATTAAACAATAATGAATTATTTTGTTTATGTAAGGTCATGGTTGAGATGAAAAAGTTTGTTTAATGTATTATGTTTAGTGGTTTATTGATCAAATTACTTCTTTCAACTAATTAATGTTTGTATGTAAGGTCTTGGTCGAAATGAAAAAGCCAGTGTCACAAGCGGGTTTCGAACCCATGACCTTCGGCTGGGGGGGGG